>NW_028277053.1:19591376-19744105 GCF_059951505.1 Python bivittatus
AAGCTTGACACTCCTCCATAATTCTCATTTATTAACTGCCAGGAAATTATCTTCTTGGAGAGTGGATCTTTATGTATAATCTGTCCTGTCATCCTTCTGCCCTAGCCTCTCCATCAACGCTTTATCAAATACTGTATATCTATGCGACATAAATCAGTGATGTCTGAGGACATGGGATATATCCAGAATTAATACTTCTGTTTATACAGGGAGGAAAAATGTTTACCCAAAACCTTTAAGAAGTGGGATTTTATCACATTTGCCTTTTTGATAGCACTCACATTGGCAATGGATTCTCCTAAACCGCTTAGCCTGGGAGAGACAGACAAGGATATCCTCACTGAAATTGCCCACCCAAGAGGACCTCAGGATCTCCTGTCCTCCATGAAAACGATGGGCTTTTGCAGTGATTTTTGCCCCCCGCCTGCAGCAGATTTTGTCTTCTGTTGACGTGGAGCTGGTAGGTTCTGAGGTTTTGGGTGTCTCCCTTGCCATGGAGGGATCATTCCTAGACTAGCCTCCAGTGCAAACCCTCCAGGGCCAGGATCCAACCCCAGTGACTGATGGAGCCAGATGGTTCCTGAAGGCAGCAGGGAAGTTCCTACCTTGCTTGTTGGTGACTCTGATCCCTGCTGATCAGGGGGATATGGACAGTTAACCCTATTACTGCTATGGGGTTTGAAGAATTCATGGTAGAATTAAACTGGTCTTTCTCGGAGGCTCTGTGGCGGATGAACCCAAACTAGAAGAGCTCTCCAAACAGACTGGATTTTCTATGGAGTCACGTCCATCTAGAAGGCCTATCTCAACCCCTTTGCCACCTCAGTGGAAGCAGCAAAGATGCTGCCCTTTTAGCAGCCAAACGTGCCAGGCTTCTGGAGGTCACGGGTGGTACAACCTTATAAAGGGGCAGAATAATGTCCTAGTTTTTCAGATAGGTAAGCTTTTTTAGCCCTGCCATTGGTTCATTTTTCTCCTGTATCGTTAACTAAAGGTGGTCATCTAACTACCTTATTTTCCCCATTGTGCTTGTGTGTTCAAGAGTCTAAGTCTTAGAGAGAAATGTATGTTGATTACACTCAGCATGTGATAAAATCAACATCAATTGCATTTCACTGGGAAACTTACTGCAACGTGTTTACCATAATCGTACAGCAACGATCTCCGGGGAAAGAGAGAGCTTGATTTTTTGTGATTTTTTTTTGAGAATGCTCTTGTTTGAGTTCAAGCACTTGGAAAATAAGCCATTTATCTTATTTAGCCATATTGCTCCCACAAATGTCATATAAAAATGTAATAGGAAAAACCAGATGTTATATTACAGAAAATGATAGTGAAACTTGTTCACATTAAAAATCATAGAAAATAATGTTTGCTCAATTCTATTCTAGACAGCCCAGTTTGACCAGGTTATAGATGAGTGCTGTGGCTCCTGCCATATTTATAAATAGGACATGCTATTTTAAAAAAAAGCAGAAAAAAAGCAGTAGTTTCCCCCAGAGAGACTGTGTTGTGTGCTCCCTCAGAATGAAAGCCTTTTCTTCAAAACTGCTGCAGTAATTTTTAAGTGAAAGATGAAGTTGGGGTCTTGCCAAATTCACAGACTTTTCAATTGCAAAATCATAGACGAATACAGTATTGACAAAACTGAAGAAACTATGAGAAAGTTATTCGCAGCAGAAGCCATTTCAGAGACGCTAACAGGAATTAAGATGAACAGTAACTCCTCACATTCCACAGAAAAACATTTCATTAAAAAAATAGTGATGTAAATGCAACATTACATTTTTGATAAGCTAATTTTCAGTATATCTTCGATCAATTTCTGAATCTATTTCAATCTCTTGAAGATTCATTGAAAATATAGCTAATATATACTCTCCATGACAAGGGAAATAATTTCTTTTCTTACATGTTCATTAACTTCATCCTTGTGGTAATTAATTTATTAATATCTCTCAGGACAATTTGTTCTGAATAATATAGCAGAACAGCTTCTTAAAACTCAACCATATAAATGGGATAAATGTTTATTAAAGGATAATATTCTACCAGCAGCATTTATTTTACAAAGTTCAATGTATTTTTCCTTGCAGAAGATCATGCCTTCCATTACAGATGTTGTGTTCTCCTACCTTTCTCCTGAAGACCAATTTTCTTATTTTTATAATGGCACAGATGTGGTCATAATTAGGCAAAGAACAAGAGTGTAAATTGAAATGATACGTTACCCACCTTCTTGAGGTCCATAGGCACATTCTGAATCTCGAGAGGAACCCCTTAGCAAATGGTTACTGGCAACGGAGGGGTCAAAATGACTGTGATGGCAGGTAGTCCCATCACAAAAAAGGCTTTTAACAGAGAGACACTACAGCAGTGATTCTAAACAAAAATTAACTGCTCCCCAAAGCTGAGAAAAATCAGAGGTGGGAGCTTCCTTTCAGAATAAAAAAGGCCTTCTTGGTACTCCTGATCTTCTGCTCCAACAAGCATTTCCCAGCAGACAAACTGACGAGGCCCGAGGACAAGCAAGTGGTCCTGCTTTCCAAGCCAGTGAAGCCAAGCCACGGAATTCTCCTCAGAGAGCACAAGAAAATGCCCTTTCCGCAGACCGCTTGCAGAAAGGCAAAGCAGCTGCACATGAAAACAGAAAGGTCACACACAGCCCAAGCCCCACAGGCACAGACCCACTGCCACGCCTCTTCTAATCCTCTCAAGGTAGTCCCGCTTACCTGTTCTAGGACGTACAGAGAGATCTGGACGGGAAGGGGGAAAGGTGACTCAGAAGGTCTTCGGGGGAGAACGTGGGGGAATGCATAGGGATGGACTTATGACTCTTCAGATAATCCACCCACCCACCCACCCACCCTGGGCACTTTGCTTAGGTCATGGTAATTTTCTGATTGAAAATAACAATGAAAAAAACTTTTAAAAATCAGAAGAAGAACCTGGTAAGTACCCAAGGAGGAATCTATACACACTACTTTGGAGGCTTGGCAGTCAAATACTCCGGTAAAGTTTTCAGGGTTGTTTTTTTTTTAGCATTTCAGTATTTAACACCTGCTGAAAATTGAATCGATCCTTGAGGTGTTATATAATTAAACTCTGTCAAGAGGGATGTATGGTGTTCTGAAAGGGGTCTTTCTCCTTCTCCTTCTCCTTCTCCTTCTCCTTCTCCTTCTCCTTCTCCTTCTCCTTCTCCTTCTCCTTCTCCTTCTCCTTCTCTTTCTCCTTCTCCTCTTGTTGAATTAATTTCATTTTAAGATTACAAGAAACATATTTAATAACCTTTACAATTCTTAAATGTTGGATGGTTAATATGAGACATTCACCCAGAGTTGTTGTTGAGATTCAGGTGGCGTAGAAGTTTAATAAATTATTAATATGGTTGTTTGCACAATCAGCCAGATGTTTAGACTGGATTTGGCATTTTTATCTACCTATCTAGCCCTTCCCAAGGACCTGGAATAGGCAGATGTTGTTCGATGGTGTTAAAGGTATTGTTGCAGGATGGAAGGTGTTCCAAGTAAAGCTGCCTTCTGCAATTGATTGATGGTGATTTTGTCAATGCTGAAAGTCTTCAAGTGGTGCTCCAGATGTTTTCAGAATGTACCTGAGGCGCCTATTGCTATTGGTACTATCTTTGTTTCTTTTGCCACAGTCATTCTACTTCTATTGGCAAGTCTTTGTATTTTGCAATTTTCTCCAGTTCTATCTAGTGCTTCTATTTCTGCCTGAGTCCAGTCCACTATTCCAGCTGTGTATCAAATGACTGGAAGTACCCAGTTGTTAATTGCTTTGATGGTATTTCCTCCACTGAGTTTGGACTTTAAGATCTTCTTCACTTTCATGATGTATTGATTACCAATCTTCTTCTTGACTTCAATGTGTTTCATGTTGTCAGCTTGAAGAATGCCCAGGTATTTGTAGTGATCTTCTTCATCCAGACTCTTGATGTTATTTCCATAGGGCATTTTGATTCCTTCAGTTTTCATTATTTTTCCCCTGTTGATGGTCAGGGTGGCACATTTGTCCAGTCCAAACTCCATTGCAATGTCTTGGCTATATATTCGGACAGTGTTGAGCAGCGATTCTATTTCAGATAGTGTTTTTCTATACAGTTTCAGATTGTGTATTATTATTATTGTTGTTGTTATTATTATTATTATTATCATTATCATCATCTCTTGACTCTCAGTTCTTACAAATAAGCTACATCTACCCTGACAATACCATTTCATTGTCCAGAAGAAAAAATGCCTTAAATCTGGACTGACTCAGAGCATATATTTTGGTGCTGATATTTTTAAACAATCAAGGGTCCCAGCATGACAGAAACAATACTTACTCTTTTTACAAAAGCATCCTTCAAAGCACATTTCTTGCTGATTAAATGGTGGGTGGGAGTTGATGGCCCTGGGCAGAGCAGAAGGCTGTTAGGACCAGCTGAACATTAATTCTCCAGGAAGTCATCTTGGCCAAGGTGATAGCCATAAACATGACTAAAGAGAGATTTCTCCCTTTCTCCAAATTACTGGAACCTTAAATTTTTGAAATACAGAATTGCAGTGTGTTAAAACAGATCCCTCTGAACACTGCCATTTGTTCTGCAGAGTTCCTTGGTAGTGTTCATCTTGTCCTGCAGAGCAACCCAACCTTTGAGCAGTCAGTCAATCTTCCAAAGAGGTTTGATTATCAAGGCCTGTTTGTATTTCACTTCATATCTCCCAGGGAGAGAAGCGAGCAAATGACCATGGAGACCAGGGAGGATCCCTTTCCTACTGCTGGTGAATTGGATTTATAGCATCTTTCCATACTAGGCATCCAGAGGGGTTGGGCTTCAGCCCCTGTCCACAGAAGAAAGTGGTCTGACCACTCTGGCAGTACCGAGTGAGGGGAGGTTGGTCATCCTGATAGGAAAGAATGTTTTTTGTGTTTCTCAAGCCCACCCCCTCCCAAAAGGTTCCTCGGCCTAGGAAAACATCAGTTGGGATACAGACAAGCACTGGGCCTGGAGAAGACTAGACAGCAGGTGAGGACAGTCAATAATTCAGGCCGCACAGATTCTGCTCTCAATTTCTCACGTGTGGGGCTTAAGGAGGTGTGACATCCCAATAACCTCTTCGGGTTTTCCATGTTAACTCTGCAAGCTGTTCCCATCCATCAAGGGAAGAAAGGCTCTTGGATCCGCCCTTGATTCCCACACAGAGGAAGGGCCCTGGGAGGCAGCACGCGATGCCTCAAAGATGTTCGGATGTGAGAACTTGTTTTCTGCAGTCACTCTTTTTTCCGCAGACCTAGTATAGCTAATGGAACTAGCCTCCTTAATGGAATGAAAGGTCATAATGTAAAATAGAAGCGTGCTGCATTTTTTTATCGTTAAAACAGAGGTGAAGAGCAACTGGGGAATTCGGTGATTTATACCTATATTTTGAAGAGTCGAGTCAAGTATAAAAAGTATGTCTATACAGTATTTGAATTATGCTAATTTCCCAAATAGTTCACATGAAACATCTATCAAGACAAGGATTATAGGTCCTTTTCAGCACCTGTAAGTTGTCCCACCAGTACTCTTAACACTCAATTTTTCTAATTCTTAATAAAATTGTTCTTTATTTTCCTTATATGAACAAAAAAGGAAAAAGAGGGAAAGAGAGAAAGAAAAAGGAGGGTGCCACACAGAAAAATATGCATCTTTCATACACTTAACAATAAACTAGTCTTGCACTTAGAATCATAGAATATTATACTATTAAATCATTAACAGTGAAGTAAATTCACTTAGTGATAAGGGCAGGAAGAAGAAAGTCAACATAGATATTAGCATATAATCTAAATTTCTAAATAGTCCTCCCAGTGATCAGGAACATTAAGAAAATCTTCAAAACAACATTATCTTTAGCAATGGAGTCAGATTCCAGTATTTCAGTCTTATTTGCAATAATATTACATCTAGATGGTCATTCACTACAATAAGTAATATTCCTTTATTTTTTCAATTTATTCATTGATTTTTTAAAAAAATTCTCAGTAACATTTTCAACAGATGTGCTAAAATAAATGTATATAAACTATTTTAAGATGTGACAGAAACACACTTTTAAACAAAATGATGTTACCCCAGCTCAGGTTTCATGTGGCTTGGTTGGTGGGAAAGTTCATCCTGACTAAAATCACCAATGAGCTTTTATTTATTTATTTTTAATGTTTTGTTCTTTAGTAACTGAACTTGATCATCCTAATTAATCTTACTGGATTGTTCTGATTCTGAAAAAAAAAAAAAACTTTCAAAACCCAGTTTCCGTAACAGCAGAATTCCACCGTTGGCTCAGTCTCCTTGTTCCTGTTTTGCTCATGCAAGACTTATTTTATGTGAACAAGCCAAGACCCCTAATTGTGAGTCCTTTCCTACTAAAAATCTCTGTGATTAGCATTCCAACTTATCAGAAGAAGAAGGTTTGCAAAACAATAAAACTTCACATCCAGCAGAACTTTGTAAGATGTTACACTTTGAGACGTAGAAGTTATTATTTTTTAAATGCCATTATTAATTTCCACTTGAGCTCAAACATTTCTAGCAATTATACATCCTATGATTTTGTATAGATTTCCTTTTTCCATTTCCAGCGGCTGTTTGTTGGTTTTACTATAGCAATAAACATATCTGAGAAATTATTATTCCAGTTCTTTCATTAAGACATTGCCTGCTTAAGAGTGATTGGATGTGGGCCCAATTCAGTCTATATTCCCATCAGATTGTAGACCAAGGATTGGAAACATCTGGAAGTCCACAATGATATAGCATTTCTGCATGTGCCAGTTTCCATTTCTTAAAAAGAATGTCACGTAACCCGTAAGCTCAGGGGTTCAGCTGCTGTGTACGTGAAAAGTCAGTGAAGCAACTCTGCTTCGAAATGCTGCAGCTGGACGGGGTCTCCTCTCCTGCAAAAACTCTTGCCTCGCCCTACCTACCAGCCTCCGGCTTTCGGCCTTACTTCAAAGGGGAAAGGTGGCTTGATGACTCTGCAGCTTCTCCTTGTAGGAATTGCTGGGATTTTTGAAGATGATGATGATGATGATGATGACGATGATGATGATGCATATGCCCAAATAAATGGAACCAACGTTGAGGCTGTGGCTAAGACTTACATAATATGCATGTGTGAATATATGCAACATTTCAAAAAAGAGCCCCTTTACTGACTTTTCACATACACAGCAACTAAATGGTCCACAAGGAAAGGAGCTTAGCTGTTGAATAGAAATGATGGCATGAGATGAAACAGGCGAGGAGTGCATTTGCAGCAAGCAAAGACCCCGTAGAGAAGTGCCCAGTTCTTAAGAAATGCACCTTTATTGATCAAGTCATGGCATCACTTCTATTATTACATGTAGTTATTTTTGTTTCATGTGAGTGTCAGGAGTGCCTCTCTATGTTTCTGTACAGGATGTATGTGTTTTTGTATATACAAAACACAACTGCATCTGAATCTTTGAGTCTATATCCTTCAACTCCCCCACCCTCTGTAATGAAACTGTATGTTTTTTTCCCCGAATGGAAGTGTAAGAAACAACAACACCACCACCATCATCAAAGCAACATCTGCCTACTGCAGGTCCTTGGGAAGGACTCAATAGGTGGACAAAAATGCCAAATCCTGTCTAAACATCTGGCTGACTGTGCGACTAATAATAATAATAATAATAATTTTTTAAAAAGACATCTATTCTATGGATATTAATTTTAGATATTTGCCCGGAAGGGTGCTTGAAACAGTGCAAGATCATATTTTTCAGGCTACGGAATGGTTTTGTGACAGCCTCAATTTTTAAACGGACGTGATCTGCTTTTTGTGAAATAGTCTCAGAGCCAGAGACACAAAGCAATGTCGTAGTTTTCCTCAGAGGGCTCCCCGCATCCCACACATTAACAACTCATTCAATTACATCTTCCTACAGAGCTGCTGGTTGTGATTAACAGAATGATGGGGATCAATGAACACCCTTGAATGTCAGGTTCTTGTGCATCGGTGCGTGAGAACTTGGGCCAAGATGATTTAGACTTTGAGCCCTTTGTTTTGTTCTAATACGATCCAAGAAATCATCTTGTTAACGATGCCCAATTATTTTATTGTGACATGCATACGATAGGCTCAAGGTGAACTCGCAGGGCGCACTGGTGCAGATGCGTGAATCAGGGGATGGGAAACGTCTTCTTAATCATAACAAATACAGAGAGGAAAAAGACTTACTTCATTCTGATCCAGCCAGGAACTAAATCTGCATGGGAGCAGAACATTTCTGCATCGCACCTTTTACAGACCCAGCAACTGACCTCACTTCTGTCAGTTTTGAAACAGTTGGATCAGGTAGGATCCCCTCCAGTAAGAAAATGCAAAAAAAAAAAAAAAAGCATATCCCTCCCCTGAGGGAAATAAAATCAATGACTTTTTTGTAATTTTAGATATACCACAGCTGGCCCAGAAATAAACTGTCTTACCTGGATAAACGCTATTTTCACTTCCCAACCCCTCCAAGTAGTTTGGAAGTTGGCCAGGCCACCAACTTCACTCCCGCCAACCTTGAGTTGCTGGGGACAGGCAGGAAACACCGTAAATTTACACCTGCTCTGCCCTCTGAACTATGGCAGCACCTGGAGTAACAACCCGCCTCAACCCCGAGCTAACTGAGAGGTTTCCTGAGTACAGTTGTGCTCCAGGGTGCTTAATGGGTACATAGCCCTGTTTCCAAGATGCACAGAATAATATCTGAGCTTTTGGGCAACTCTGTGAGGTTGACACTACAGAATAAGCTAGAGAAAATGAACTCTTTGAGGAACCCGAGGAACTGTACGGCAAGGCAGGGATTTGCTTCTGGATTTCGGCCATCCATAGCAAATGGAAAGGCCATTTAGCCTCTTGCCAAATACAGCCCTGGGCGGTGACTTTCGGTGCTGTGACACCCTTGTGGCACCATTATGAGTTCATACAAAGAAGGTCCTGGGAATGCCTCTCCAGGTGAGCTCAAAGAGAAGGGGCTCCGCAGGGAAGGTGACATTCTCCCAGTTAAGCTGGCAGTCTAAGGTTCCTGAGATTAAAAGAACTGAGATTTTGAACTAGTCATGGAAGCCCATGCACAGCCAATGGGATGAATTTAAACAGGTTTAAAATCTAGCCTAGTGTTAGCCCTGAAGTCAGGGTGCTCTCCAGAGTTCTGTACTTCTGGAAGCTTCCAGACCATTTTCATTGGTGGCTACCCAGTAGGGTCCTGCCACAATCCTCATGGGAAGGTCTCATGACATATATTTGGAATCTTAAGTCCTTATATGGAAAGGACTGAATTATCAGATGGTGATGGCAGATTCATCATCATTTTTCTGCTTACTCATCCTGGCCAGGGTCAGGATAAAAGGATGTAGAAGCTGACTTGGCATTGTGGGGAAGCACCTATGATGGGTGATCAACATGGTTCGGTGCAGGCAAGCCTTTTAGAAAATGCAGAAAACAGTTTCCACAGCTGACCTCAGAAGAATAAACAAAAAACAGTCCACACCAGCCACGTTGCTGCATTTGTGATGCAATAACCACATCTGCTCCACTGGAGACTTTCTCCATCTTCCCTGCAGCCCAGAACTTCCCTCCAGCCTTGATCAAGGAAAGAGGGTTGCAGGATTTTCATGGAAGCTCAGGAGTTGCAGCAAGGCCCTTTATGCCGTGGTGCAGATGATGGAGCCAGGGCTGGAGAAAAGATTCAGTCCTCCTACAGCATGGTCTTCTTCTGATCAAGCAGCAGGTGACGACGGAGAAGGGCCTTTAAAGGCTTCTGGTTTACACATGCAACCTGTAAATTTTCCTGACAGTTTTAAATGAGCTCACCATCTTTGATGTATTTGCATCGTCTGTAAATTTACTGTTCTTTAATCTGAATGTAATCATCTTGTAATAGACAGATTCTAGTAAAAATGCCATTTATCTAGTTTCATTGGGAAAGAATGAGTTGCACCAGGGAAGAAGGAAGGAATAAAAGGGAAGACATCGCTTTGATTACTTTGCTGGGATTTTCCTTTTAAGATTCTGCATTAAAATGTACGTGATGAATGGCAATAAGCATGAACTTTAGCCAGGGAATGGGAGACCCTGTTCCACGTGGGAAATACTGTAGTGAGATGTGAATACAGTGTTAGCTTTGGCTCACTTCTGCTCCACGTGATGCTGCTTCCTTTCATTTCCCTTTCACGTGCTGGGCAGCATTTTCAAAAGCTGCCGGCGGGACGAGGCAGCCTTCCCCCAAAGGACACCTGTGCAACCGGGAAGGGGAGGCAGCACGAGGCCTGTGGGCCCAATGCATCCTCGGGCATCTCTCTGGGTGCCCCCTGCTCCTGGTCTCACCTGACTTTTAAAAAGGATTCTTTTAATAAAAGGATGTAGGAAGCAGGCGGAGTTGCTGCAGCGCATCCATCTCACAAAACAGATCCCTGCAGAAATGCTTCTGGGCCTCACAGAAGTCTCTCTGGAGAGCATCTGAAGAGGATGTGTTTTCTGGAATGGGCTAATGCAGGCCGTCTACTGCCTTCTGCCTTCTAGCTCTCCATCGCCACTTCCTCCTCCACCACGTCTCTGTGAGGGATTTGCCACCCGGGACCAAGATGACCTCGCCAGCCCCATTTCCCTTCCCTTCCCTTCCCTTCCCTTCCCTTGCGCTTCCGCTTTGCTTTTAGACGCTGCTTCCCGGATGCGGGTGGGGAGAACAGGGTCCCAGCCTGGAGAATGTCGCAATGGCTACCTGCTAATCAATGCAAAACACTTCCCCACCTGACAGTTCTCCATGTAAGGAAACACAATGTGAACAAATACAGGATTTAAAAAAAAAGAAAAAATAGAAGTGCTCCTTAGTTTGGAGGCTGTGGTTCCGGGTAGATCCAAATCCTTATGGATCTTCAGGATTTTACCAGAGCTTCTCCCGGGAGCCCTAAGGAGCAAACGTCCTTCCTCGATTAGTTTGCGTAGCATCCTGGGTGCGTACAAACACCCTTGGCAGTGACAACACATCGACTTAGCACAATGCAGCCGCTCCCGCTCTCATCCACTGACGCCTTTCAACGTTCGTGATCCACAGCAATACGACTGCAGGGCTACCAACGCGGCAGCCATTCCCCCGAAGTTACCTTGAGCTCTTTCAGCATAAAAACTATGTAGCTTTTCTCTTTTATTTGCTATCTGTGACTTTTACATGAGAACAGAGATGATATGAGTAACAGCTGGATTTTCTCTCTTAAAAAATGGAGGAGCAGCCCTTGCTTCTCTACCACAGCAGCACTAGAGGCTCATTGGCATCACTGCATAAATAAATAAAGTTGGGGGCGCTCCCAGGAGATGCGTTTACCGCACCAGCCTTCTGCTCTGTGCCTGGGATCTTATGAACTGCTGACGTTGCGGAGGAGGACAATTTCCTTCCACGCCTTGAGATGCCCGTGGCTTCGACAGTGGTGCTTTTTCCATCTCTCCTCTCTCGCCTTGCTAACCTGGGGATGCATTCTAGAGGACGGGAAAGATTGCACGTCATTCCGCCAGCTCTTTGAGTGATTTAATGAAGACTTTGCCCAATTTTATTTTATTTCGTCTGGGAGTATTTGGGATAGTTTGGGAGACAAAATCTTTACCTTAAGCCTCTTGTCTCTGTGAGGAGCCCCAGAACAGGAAAAACTGGTCTGAAAGGGAGAAGCTGAGAGGCATTATGGGTACCTTCAGCCCCTCCAAGAGACCGAACCCCAAAGACAACTGCTCCGTAATCTTCACACCCACCTTCTGAGGGGGGTAAGTGTCTGGGGGGCAACGAGTGGGATGACGGGGGCTGAGGCGATGTTAAGGCTCCAAAGGCCTTCCCAGGACCTTGTGGGAGTTGGAGTTGTGCCTCAGAAGCATTCTTCCCCCATCCCCATCCCCAAAAATAAAGCAGGATAAGTTGGCAGCCTTCCCCATGTGGACCTGGCAGACTCCGCTACCTTCTTCCTTGTAGTGCTGGATTCCAACAATGCTGCTAGTATCTCACTTTAGCTAATCATATCTCTATGTGGCTAGGATGGGGCCCCAGGAGCTGAGAGGCGGGGTGCAAAGGTGTGTGGGAATGGCCTTGGGAGCCAGGACGAAGAGCCGCAGCCTAGACAACGGTGTGATAACATCTGAGACCGAAGGAGGGCTGGGGGTGGAGAAGGCATCTCAGAAGGGACGCTCCCTAGTTCTGGGGAGAGTGAAAGTAAGGGAGGGGAGAGGAACTTTCGGACTTGCAAGGTTCTGTCACTGTAACCTTACAACAAAGGGAGTGTCAGTACTCATGGCTGGTGCTTCCTGTCTGGGTTACCTCAAAGGGCTGGCACAGGTTGAACCCTGATGCTACTCCAGTGGCCCACAAACCACCCTTTCAAGCACAGGGTCAGAAGTGGCACTCATGCCGTGCATGGCATGTTCTTGCTCGTACCAACAAGCCCACCATCATGATGACAGGCAGTCAACAGGGGGCCCATCTAACCCCACTTCTGGGGCTGCACCTTTAGGCAGAAGACCTCAGTGCTTCGGTGAGTTGCAAAGGAACCGTAAGTCATGATAAACCCCCGAGTACAGGCAGCCAGCTATCTCGTAGGAGTAACCAATAACTTTGAGCTATACCTCTGATCGGACCTAAACTCAATCTTATACCTACTAACCTGGAGTAAATCTGTGTAGACATAGAATTTCCTCTCATGTAAATATGTACAATATTGCAGTTCCAGTATTCAGTTAGTATAGTTATGATCAGAGCTTTACACTTAACAGCTCAGCAAAAATGCTAAACTGTGAGCTGTGTAGAACTAGCCCCAAATTTAACCACTGAAAAAGAAAATCTAATTTCCCTGAATCTCTTCTGCAAATCTGCACGCTTTTTTTAGCATTAACATAAAACAGATTTCCTTCTGCACAGCATTATCTGACTCCAGTTTGAGACTGATTCAGTTCCCATCTGTGCGCTTCTAAAAACAGCAAAAGATACATTGCAAAATAAGCCTTACATTATCACGATGACTAATATTTGCAAAATCTCTCCAAAGGAATGTTTTTCTTGTCTAGAAGAATGGGTTTCTTTTCAAGTCTGCCAAACCAGAATGGACTTTCCTCCCTCTCCTTGTCTTGCTTGTTCTGCCTCTTTCTGCACTCTGACAACTGCTTTAACGTGTGTGCACAATTGTCCAGGCGTGGAGGCGGCCCAGGTGGGCTGCCTGTGTTCAAATGCAGACCAAAGCAGAAACTAGTCTGGTACACTCTAGCCCAGCATGCTGTGCAAACCTTGGTTAAAGCTACGGCTAGCTGAGAGTTCAGCTAGGCTACAGTAAGCAGGCCGTATGAACTAGGACTACTCAATATGGGTTGCAAGCATTCAGATGATCAGTAGGTGGCAGCAAAGATATATCACCTTATGCCATCTCGTGGTCACCTAGACACTTGCAGCCCTGGTGGGGTAGCTCTAAATTTGGCGTTGTTGATCTTAAAAGATTATCAACTTCCTTCCATTAGTCTTAACTCTATCAGCAAGTATATCCTAACCTAACCCTTTAAATGATTTTGTGATGTTGCTGATAGCAAGTAGGAAGCGACTGAACATTTATAGCTAAAGATGTCAGATGGTTGTTCTCACGGTCACGGGGGTGGCACGTTTTGGGTTGCCTGGAAATTACATGAAGAATTTTGTGGCCTTCCGCTCTTAGCACCCCACCAGCTATTGATGGCCTCTCACCTATTGCTTTTTACGTCCCCAAATGTACGTAAACTTCTGCCATTCTGTCTTTCATTTGCCCGTGAACCCAGGCCGGTTCTAGGGGAGAGCTCAGCATTTCTTTGCATTCGAAAGCAGCACCAGAGCCTTCTCAAAATTCAAGAAAACTTGATGAAATCTGACACTAAGAGCAGCATAAAATTTGGCACTAAGAACAGATTAAGTCATCATGTTGTGGTTACAACAATTAAAAGGTGGAGATAAATACAATTAGATAGCTGTTAACATACCCTCCAATGAAAGGTGATTGTTCAATGGAAATTTGATGCCATTTTGCATAAAATGGTGTGGACATGACTTATCTGTAATGCTCACTCTGTTTACTCTGTAACATTCTCATTAATTCCTAATGATGTTACAGAACAGAGCTTTTGAGAAATCTTCACCACAGAATTACTTAATCTAATTTGTGAAAAGAAAGAGAGAGAATTGCGTTGACCCAAATCTGTTTCCCAGCCAACCAGGAACACTGCCATAGGGAAGATGACCTCTGAGGGCTGGCAGCTGATCTCCCTGTCCATCCAGCCAAGAGTTGGGGCAACTTCTACTACTTGCATCCTATCGTCCACGTTGCCAGAATCAACATGCCACATCAATCACTTTCCTCCTGGCCCCGCTGATTTGACCCAAGAGATTTGGCTCTCCCTGGCTCCAAGGGCAGGGACCTACTTCTGAAACACTAAGTGAATAGTGTTGGTAGTTCTACCATCTTTCCAACCAGACACTCTACAGGCAGCAAGCACAGCTCCCATCTTCTCACCCTTGGCGTGACAACTGGCCCAGGGCAATGGGCAGCGTCATCTGGCACAGCAGGAGGGTACTGGAAGCGGCTGTTATATCCTGCCCTCTCAGTATCGTCACAGAAGAGGAGATCCTTCCTGAAGGAGGTCACACCCTCATCTTTAGTGAGGAATCCTGGGTGCCATGATCGGACTGTGGGGGCACCACTTTTAATAGTGGTTAAAACCCCTCGTTTTCGGAGAGGAAGCTGGCCTGCAAACATGCTACTCCACTGCCATTGCCCGATCCTGATTTCCAAGGAGCAATTACCGCCAGTGCCCACTGTCCTCCCTACAGAACAAATGTCGCCATTGCCAGCATGTCCTTCAATCCACTCTCCCTTCAGCTGAGCCTTTGCTGACTTTCCAGTTCTGTCATTAATGCTTTCCAAATGCTGCAGATTTAAATCATCAAAATGAAAATCTTTGTCTCCATATCCCATTTTAAATCATGCCTTTTTGAAGGAAGACAATAATCTCTCCAGGGTTTTGACATTAAGCCAACTCAACTTCGAATAATATAAGGATAACATAGATTTAAGAAAAATCAATGTCCAACTTCAGCAGCACTTCATCTTCCAGAATTATGATGTCATGCACGGCCACCTCGTCAGAGAAATCCCAGGAAGCAATTTCCCAGTGCACAAAAGCGCACTGTTTTATGCCTTTCTGTCGTACTGGAAAGCAGCGGCCGTTCGTCAGACTTTTTAAGGAGTTTCCATTGGCAGCATTCAGTCTCTCTGATGGACCGTGGGCAATGATTCTTGGCAGAGCACGGATGACTGTCAACCCTGAGCCAGATTCAGCCCATGGACCTCAGCAGCAATTCCTTCTCCTTTTTGTCTTTATCCCCTCAACTATAGTCTGCCTCTTTCAACCTCACTGGGTCAGGAACATTATTTGTGGATTGCTGTGACACATTTACGGCCTCCTCTTCAGCCAGACGTTTCAGGGCAGAAACATTTTTGGGAGCAGAGAACCACATTTTATTTCCTAAAACCCACATGTAACAAATGGGGAGAGCCAAGGGAAGGGGGTAGGCCAAAAGGAGTTGAACAAAATAGGCTCTGAACTAACATTTAATCAATCAGCGGCTTAATAAGATAAATACACTGCCTTCAGCTGGGTCCAGCGTAATGTTTCCAAGATCCATATAGAAATATGCGCAGAAGACAAACATTAAAAATCCGTCTGCCTTGGAAAGACGGAACAGGTCCACCAAAGGAACAGGGTGAGGGTGAATTTCAGAATGCCTGCAACATAAAGTTAATCTGTAAGACTTTAATTCATACCATACTGGATATTTTTCATTGTTTTCTTTTTCTAAATCCAAACTTAAAAATTACGTAGAGAAGCAATTTCCAAAAAATGGCTAATGAAACTTAACGCACTTCCAGTCCCCCTGCATTTCGGTGGCAATTGAGTCAGGCGTTCATATGGACTGCATTTGCTACTGTTTTTAAACTAACAAATTCTTTTGGGGGAGAAAAACAAATGTCTTTGTATCTATTCTTTATTAAAGGTTTAAGAAATTTTTCTTTGTTACGCCAGTGACTGCATGAGATTTAAATGTCCAAGATTTGGGTCCAGAATACAGTTACAGTATATGCAATTAGGTATCAAAAGATAAGACAGACAGCCTCCACATTTTGCTCCCTAATTTTACTTTAGGGCTCTTTATTAATTTCATAATTTCCTGGAGCTTCTGCAGCCTTTCAGTTTGGTACTGTCTGGCATAGGTCAGGTTAGAGGCTTCAAGCGTGCTGCTTTTCCGGCCCCGAATGTTTTACAATTTCGTATCACAGTATCTAGACATAACTATACACTTGAATCAAAATGAACAAGGTGAAGATTAAAGATAAGGAAAATATAACACTATCCTTGGAATGGTGAAACAGACAGTCTGAGCATTTGCTGAAGTATTAACATAATTAAATAATTTCTGATATTCTAATCATGAATACAATGTAACACTTCACCAAATGAAATAACTATGCTTTCAAATGAGAATATAACTCATAATTTGAGCCTAGTTTGCACTGTTAATGCTTTTTAGATCCTGCTTTGATTCCATCTATAGTAAGGTGACAAAGTACGGGTGAAAATATTTACATTATTGTCATACTGGAAAAAAAGTGATGATAATATATTCCAGTGTTTGCACCAAGAAGGAATCCCACATGGATGAACAAATAAGGTATTTGACGGGAATCTGGAAGAAGAATTTACAAGCAGCTTTACCAAAGATACAGTAGATAAAGTAGCATCTTCCAGCTTCCAGTTGTCTTCACTGAAATGGAAGGAACTGTGGACACCTTCATCAAAGCCCCGTTCACACGATCTGAAGCAGGTTCAGAGGTCAGAATCAAGGCTACCGGCTGCATCCCGGTCAGTCGTTCCTTGAGCGGCTTCCTTGAACAGGCAGATGGGAAACATACACAACTCTGGGGCCAAGTTCTTGGTTGTGCAGAAAGACTGCATTAAAGGGGTTGTCAGCGAGCTGTGTGGAATATATGGTTCATATCTGTGAATAGCAAATCCAGTTTGGAAACACACACACACACACACACACACACCCCGCCCCCTGGCCTGACGTGATGTGATTGAGACTACAGTGGTATAACAAGATACAATAAGATATTGATAACACCTCATGTCACCGCAGTCCTTGATCTAATTTCAAAAGGAAATTTGGAAGTAATCAGCTCTCTCTGTCAAAAACAATCTATTCCTTCTATGTTATCCTGTTGCATAGGAAGGAAGGAAGAAAGGAAGGAAGAAAGGAAGGGAGGGAGGAAGGGAGAGAGGAAGACGGAAGGAAGGGCAGGCAAAGGGAGGTTTCCACCACTAGCATGTGATATGACTCCAGGAGAGACCCTGCTGTCAGAATGTTCCTCAATTGCCTTCCAATGCCCTCCAGCCTACTTTAAGCAACTGCACATTAAATTACTACTGATTATTTTTCAGAAGTTGTCAAAATAATCTTGTTTACAACTAGTTCCAGAAAGTTGGCCAAGGAAGGGACATTTCTGCTTTACTATCCATATTTCTGGATAGAATAGCTGATTTAAAGATTTCTATATGAAGTTTTCCAAAAGGTTTTCTCTGGTATTCCATTTAAAAGGAAAGTGAATGTCAGTTTTAGCAGCCTGAGTGGGATGAAGGGGAATATTTAGAGCTGCTGGGTGAGTCCCTGGCCATCCTGAGAACGAAGGCAGCCCGTCTCCAGCTGGCCCTGTTCCTGGAGCAGAGGGGGAGAGTTAGACGGGACAGAAACATGCCGAGACAACGAAGTTCAAGGCTGCGATGCCAGGAGGTCTCTCGTCAACTTCCCAGCCAGGAAAGGGCTTTGGTGCCCTGCTGCATGGGATCCACGGAAGGAGCGCTTCAGCCAGGCCGGGAGACAAGATGGCGCCGCAAGCACCAAAGAAGGGCAGCGATTCATCCACCGTCCAGAGTCACACGCAGGTGAGGTGGGTGGCTATACAAGTTCAATAAGTCAATAAGTGCCTTCCGGAAGCTCAGCTGCTCCCGCCAATGGTTGGCCCCGCCTTTCTGCCAAGGCTGGTTTCCCACTTCTTTCGTTCTGGCTGCTTCTGTGCCAGTTTCGCCATGGGCAGCCTCCCCTTTTAAGGCGAGGTCAAAAGCCTGAGCAGCGTCCCGAGACCATTCCCCAAAACACTCCTCCTCCTGGGACTGACTCTTCCTGCCATCACGTGCTGCACCTGGAATACAGGCATAAAATAAAGTCTTTACTTGTCTGGCGAGGAAAACATTTTCCCCCTAGGCTTCTCCCTCCTTTTCTTCTTTGTCCTTTGGGCTCCTCCTTGCTGTCCTGCTGTCCTGACCTCTCCACTGCCACTCAGAGGGGTTTTTTTATTCCTCCTCTTCCAGGGCTGTTCATCTTTGCGGAGTGACATGTCTTCCCTCCTGTGCCTGCGCTTCCGAGCCAGTTCAAGAGTCCTTGGCCCCTTGCACATTCAGCAGGGGGATCGCTAGTCCTGCAACCAGCTAAGGAAAAGCCATCTGATGATGGAATTGGGGCCTTCAGGGCCGGTGTGGAGGTCCAGGACACTCACCTAACCTCTGCTCATCTACACACCCATTGGCAAAGAGGGAGCCTGGAAGCACCTTAGACCGAGAGCATTAGTCTAAA
The DNA here is from genome assembly GCF_059951505.1 of Python bivittatus. NCBI lineage: Eukaryota > Metazoa > Chordata > Lepidosauria > Squamata > Pythonidae > Python > Python bivittatus. Next base: position 19,610,115 of record NW_028277053.1, read on the forward strand.
GAGCTTCATCCCCCTTTTAGACCACCCAGCAAGGAAATGCAACATCTTCTTTCTCTGTGCTGCTCTATAGGTTCGGGCGGCTTGTAGTTTAGGGAAGTTAGTTGGCAATGCCCATCTTTGGGAAGAAGAACACGGAACATGGCCACACCCTCCTTGGGTGCAGGGCAGAAGCTCTGCTTCCATATAGCGTGAACTCCTGAGCTGAAACAGAGTAAATGGGCCAACAGAAATGGTGAGGCAGCAGCCGGGAGGGAGGCAAAAGGCACTCCAGTGGCTCGCCCGACCTTAAACAAAGGAAGAATCCCTAAGACTCTGTTCCACAACCATTCGGTGGAGCAGTTTTGCAAAGACAGATTTATTGGCTGATAACAAAAGCCCGTGGGTGTGGGAAGAAAGAACAAGCCTGACAAATGCCTTGAGGTTTGTGTTTTTGGTCACAAATATTACATCCATATGGGAAACTTCATCTTGCTGGATTTCTTTCCTGGCTCTGAAAAGGCTTGTCAGTGACTTAAGAGGCTGCTGGAAGAAAACAAGATTGAGCAGAGGATGGCAGAGGAATAAATACCATTTCAACAGGAAAAGATTTAATTGTTGTATTTGTTGTAACTACCCATGTAATTTAATTTTTTAAAAAGTAAGTGGCTTCCCTTCTTATGTCTGGATACTTGTAATCTGATCGTCCTCAGCCAATTTTTATCAACTGCCTGTTCTACTCACCGAGAGCAACAGAAATCAACGTGGCATTCTGAATCTAGAAGCTGCCATTGAAGAAATCATGCTAATGCTGAGTAAAAAGAAGAGTGATGAACAAGATGGCAATTCCTACTTGTGCTTCCAGATCCAAGGAAAATGAAACTCTTTGCCCAATGTACGCATTATTCAGAGATTCAAGAGCAGGAGGCCACAGATGATGGTATCAAAAGTTGCTGAAAGGTTCAGGAGTCCCAATAAGGTCACCTTTCCCCTGGATTCCATCAGAGCCGCCAAGATTACTCTGGCCGCTAACACCAGCTCGAAACTAAACTGGAATGGATCTAGATCCTCTGCCTGCTCCAAGAAGATCTGTGGCTGACTACCAACCACTTTCCCAAGCATCTTAACAGAAAGTTATTTAGCTGTAGGAAATGGTTCCTTCCCCATTATAGGCCCTGTTCGGTTTGAAAGAGACCACAGAGTCACCTGCTTCAAGAGGGCAGATACCACCCATAAGGTCTTCTCCTTCTCCTGGACTCACTAGTCAGCTTTTCTCTGCCAAGGCTTTTCACAAGGAAAGCCGAAAAGTAACCCTCCAGGGGATGGAATGGACCAATTTAAGTACCTCATGCACTTTCTGCTCAAGGCACAACCATGGAAACTGCCTTGGAAAAAGTGTCTTAGCTATCTTCTGGACAACTCCTGTGCTATAGCCATGCCATTCAAATCCATCTGGGCATGAGTGGATCCATTCAATATTTTGCATGTTGAATACAGACATTACCAAAGATGTATTTACTGAGTTCTCAGCTATTTGGCCAGCAAAACTGGCATCTAATTACCTGAAACACAATACCAGTTCTCAGAAAGAGCAGCCCTCATGTCTTCTGTTGACTAGTTTAGCTTGTTTCCAGGGGGTGCTCTCCAGGGGTTTTGGGACAGAAGAACTTCAAATTCTTGAATGTTCAGTTACAAATAACTGGCACTGAAATGAAATTTCCACAATCTGCATGGAGTTGTCCATCTCCTGCGGACATGGGAGTGTTGCCGTGGCTATGGGGAGTTGAGCTATAGGCTGGACACTTGTGCGTTCAGGCTATTTTATCCAATAATGTATCTCTGTGAAGAAACAATATTTCGGTATGGCTGAGTGAACTAATTTGAGATGTTTGGACTACGGTGGGGCTGAATATTCTCCAGGATAATTTTTCTGCTCAAACCAAAATGTGATGATTTTGACAGAGGCTGGTGGAAGCCAAAACTTCCTTCCTTCACAACTGCTTCCGGTCATTTCATTATTTCTGGCACCAGAGAGGACAATGAAGCCAATTTAAACACCAAGCCATTTTCCTCATTCATTTGGCAATCCCAGCCAAAAGCAGATGAATACTTCTGCAGCCTTTTGCAATGAACTCTGAATGTGCACTTATTTATTTATGTATTTGAACAATTTATATAGCCACCCATCTCACCAAGGTGACCCTAGCCAGTGTACAGAATTAAAACCAGAAATGATTCCTAAAACCAGTGTTCAAAGCCATTTTATGACACCTGCTTGATGTCAGAAACTCATTCCTTATCAAATGGCAATCAGAGAGTAGGGCTCACTTAGCTTCCTGGCTCAAATGCCTGAGGGAACATCCAGTCTATAAAGCTTTGTGCAAAGCTAACAGGATCGGGGCCATCTGGATCTCAGGGGAGGTGGGAGGAATGCTGGTCTGCAGGGGAGGTGCAGCAAGACAGAAGCATAACTCCAGGTCCCACAGGATGATGCCGTCTAATAGATAGGATCTGGAGCGTGCCAGCTCTGCCAGTTCCGGTGGGGTGAAAGGGAAGACATTTCCATCCTTATGAAAAATGCTCAAAAAATGCTTTCCAATCCATCATGAGTCTGAGTGGCATTCCAGCAACGGAAATGGGGTGCAGAAAAATTCAAATCTGCAGGAGGGAAATTGTTTTTTCAACAGTACAGATCTAGGTGGTTTTCACTGACTTAACTCTTGTAGTCTTGATTCAAATAGTCACAATTCAAAAATAGGGTAAATAATTTTACATCTAAAGAGAGACATTGGTCTGCTTCAATGGGTGACTACAAGATATGGTCAAAAACGTCAAGAGCTTTGATCACACCATCGTGGCTGCAATCTGGATTCTTTTGATCACATTCAGTGGACACCTCTGGTTCTGCAAATATCTTTGGGATTTGGTTCTGTTGAGAGTTTTAATAACAAGCTCACAAGATGGCCCTGGGTAAAAAATTAAAAACTTCAACTTTCACTCTCCTACCTGTCATAATGCATCTGTGATCATTCACAGATAGAGAAATAATTATATGCAGGATTCATATGACCTTTTAAAAAGTATTATCTAAATAATGCCAATGGAATTACAAGACAATTTGTTCAGTAAAAACACTGTAATTATTACATTTGCAGGTATGGGAGAAAGTCAACTAATTTGATATAGTAATCTCTCTCTCTCTCTCTCCTTCTCTCTCTCTCATCTTCATCAGAAGTCCAAGGCAGTGATATCTTTTGAAGAGTTAAAAATGAGCTCTTCAGAGCATTTGCAGTAGTTCTAACAGGCAAGGCTTTCTTTGTTGTATATTGGGTTACATTTATTCTGATATGATTCTAACCTTTTATCAAATCAAAGCTGCTCTTTTCTTGCTGTCATTTGAATTAAGGTCCTCCAGTGAAGCAACTACTGTATTTATGCTGAGAAATCCCTTTACGCAGAATTTCAATCTCTGTTATTCCTGGAGGTTTCCAGAAGTTCAGAACTATAAAATGCAGATATATTCTCAGTTAAAGGGATTAAAGGATGTAAAATGTATTGGCTGAATGAAGAAAACACTGCTGTATGAACATGTTCTATATTATTTTATGGATTATTTCTCCTTTCCTTCCATCATTTCCTCCTCTTTCTCTTTCTCCTTCTCCTTCTCCTTCTGATGATGATGATGATGACAGAAGGAAGGAAGGAAGGAAGGAAGGAAGGAAGGAAGGAAGGAAGGAAGGAAGGAAGGAAGGAAGGAAGGAAGGAAGGTATTGCTCAGGAGAAGCGTTATTGAAAATTTAAACTGTTCTGAGATCCATGTCACTTATTTAGTCTTAGCCAGTGACAGTGGAACAAGCCACTGGCCAAAGATAGACCTCCAGCCCCCATGACCTGCTAAAAAGTTGCAGGAATAAATGGGCTGGAAGTAGAGGAGTGGATATGTCACAAGAATTTAGCCTGTCCCCACCTCTCAACCAGCTGTAGCTTTTAAACTACATTATTCATTGCTCATAAATGAATAAAAATGTATATTTTATACGTACATTTCACAAACTTAAAAAACACAATAAAATGAATATAAATGAGTTTTTGGAGGCATTTTTGCTTACCTCCCTGGATGTTTCTGAAGAATTTTACTCCTCTATAAACCATAGAATTAGATCTCTCTTGATCTTTGCCACTCTTGCAGTACATAAGTTATGTTTTGGCTACATTCACATAGGCTTGAGAAAAATTCAGAGGCACCTTGCGCTGAAGGGTATTCAAGTGGCCTTCAGAAGTTCTAAACTTGGATTAGAATCAAAGACACATGTCCGTCCTCTAAAATGACGAATTATAAATTGAAACAAGTTATTTCAATTTAGAAGGGCTTCTTCATGATTTACGCTGCCTCTTCAAAAACCTTAAAATGCTGCCACCATTAAATGTTGCTTTTTAAATTATGGTCCTCTTGACGTATGGTTCAGTGTTCTGGAAAGCTGCTTGTACTTCTTGATGAATTTACAGAGAAATTATTGGATGCCTTTTCTCCCCTCCAAGAAACAATTCATTACAGAAGTTAATGAGCACTGGCTTAGTAAACTGCTTTTAAGACAAAGGGGAGGAAGTGTTAATGGTGTAGTGAATCAGTTGTTACACTCAATGATCAGTTTTCACAGCAAAGGACTATTGCTTTATTGACCTGAATTCTAACCTATTTGAAGATTCATCTTCATGGTGGCATTTTATCGTAGTTGCAGAACATATCCTGAAGAGGCTGTTTGGTACAACAGTCATCAGGTTGAGTGGATGTGCATTTGAGGGTGTCCAGTTTTTCTGTCTGAACACTGTTTGGGACGTTGGGCTGAACCAAGAAGGACTTATCTGTTTCCTCACAGTTTCCATTCTTCAAGAACAACCCTTTAGAGAAAGGTTGTGAGAAGCATGGCGTGATTTGTTTACCCTGCCAGCCTTGGAAAACCACCTGGGCAGGTGGTTGGCCTTGAATGTTGGGTGTTGTAGAGGAAAGAGGCTCCCATGGTTCCCTCTGAACAACTCTTGTCTTTCTTGCTATTGCGAAGTTTCTTCCTTTTTTAATTTGTACACCGCCCAGAGTCATTTTGCAATTGGGCAGCCCTAGAAATGGATTTTATTAATTAATACATACATATAGATAGGTAAGTAGGTAGATCAAGGCATAATTCCTTAAAATTAGAAGACATGGGGAGGAGCTCCACTCACCACCAAATCAATTATTTATTATTCCATTAAGACCGTTCAATCATATACACATAGGAGAGATTAGATTTCACATTTCTGCAAAGAAAGATGTCTCTAATGGCATTCCTTAGCATTCACAATAAAGCAGCACCTGAATCACACCAAGGCATAGTTACTTAGTTTATAATGAATTCAGAAGAATCATGCTTCATCCCATGGATTGTATTGAACATGAACCAGGATTCAATCCAGTCCACTGTTGGCCCCAAAAGGAAGAACCACCCTCACCAGCTGTAGGATCGGAATGGCTTCAGGCCTGCTGTGGAGCACATCTGGGGAATGAGTGGCCTTTGGATGTTGGGAGGCCCCAGCACAGGCCCAGCTTGCACCAGGGGATTTGGTTTCTGCCTCCTGGCCAGCAGGAGAGTGTCAGGAGCAGAAGTTTGATTCTTCTTGGAGCCCATGAGGCCCCACTCGTTAGCAGCTTCTAAATGGTCAGGCCAACTAGCAAAGTGAGGCTTTGGCTACATCCGGCTATTCTTCAAATGCCTTCCTGAACATCAAATTCTTTCCAAGAGTAATTTTCACAGGGCAACTTCCGGACTGCCTGGTTGAATGAAGAAATTCAGGGGTAGGGATGGAGGGTCACAAAGAAAGTCTCCAACATTGTAATAGCAAGCATCAACAGAGATGGGGAAGACGTTTCAAATATTTAGTGTCAATCTCAGCTAATGAAAGGCTGGCGATGGACCAGTCTGAACTTCTTCCAGGCCTCTTGGCTACCAGGAACCTGTGGTCTTTCTCGCTCTGCTTCTTAATACAAGGTGTCTTCCATATCTTTTCAGACAATGCTACATATTAGATTTGATAGGAAGGGTAGATAATAATGCCTTCAATAAAAATTGTGAGTAGGATCCATTATGGTCAAAGGAGACTGAAGAAATAACTGCAATCAATATTTAAAGCCCCTTGGTTCTGATAGGCTGAAGTATAATTTTACCTCAGATTTACTTAGAAAATTGGGGGCTTTGCACACATCAGTCATTCGGGTAACAACAATACTGTATTTCACACCTGAATGCTTTTGGGACAGATAGAAAACATCACACATATGTTTCTATTATTAACCAAAGCTATCTGCGTATCCCTGAACAGGGTGGTGAGCGGAAGGCACAAGATTCATTACCTTCCAGTGACAGCCTGGTTCATTTAAGGTGAAGACGGACAGTCCAACAGCAGGGGGGAAAAAGGGGGGGGGTCTTTAAAGGGTGTCCCTCACTGCGTGTGCATGTGCAGCGATGGCAGCCCGGGTCAGGGGAATCGGTTGCTTTCAGCCACTGCCCGGCCTTGGTCCCGGAGGGGGCTGCCTGCCCGCTTCCCAGGGCACCAGGCAGGCCACGAACCAGCCAACCAAACGCCAGGACAGCTACTGCTCAAACAACTTTTCCTGGGCTGGCGCAAAGACAGAGTGCGGCTGACAGGAGGGAAGAGGAAATATGGCAGACAACAGGCATCTCTGCAGGGAGCTTGGGGGAAAGAAAAAGGAAATTGTGCTTCAGCAAAAAACAGGGGTTGCGCTAGGTACCCCAGGGAAGGCCAAGCGTTCAAGTCAGACTCTCTCTCCATTGCCCTCTTTCTGTCGCTTTGGAGTTCTTAAATGAGCCGCTGTCCTGGTTGGCGGGTTGGTTTTCCTGCCCCTCCAGGAAATGGGGCCCGCTGGGGGCTCCAACCTCCTGCCGGTGGAGCAAGCACGCTGTCTCCTTTTGGATCTTCTCTGAGTGAGACGCGACTGAGGAACACCGCTGGAGTCAGTCAGAAAATGGCAGGCAGGAAGCGTCTCTTCCATTATCCCCAGAGGGAAATAAGCTTCCCTAACCTTTCTCTCCCTCGCCAAGGTTGAGCTGGAAATAAGGAGGTGGCCCCTTGTTTTCAATACCGCTGTGCAACTGGCAGGTTCACCAGTCTGTGCTTGAGCTGCGGTTGCGGGAGAAAGGAAGGTCTTCAGGGAAGCCAGATCTGGCCTTGGCGCTTAGGTGAGCCAGAAGAACAACTTCTCAGGTGTAAGGAGACAGCCGCAAAGCAGTTCCCTGCCCGTGGCGGCCTGCGGTCCTCCTGACTGGGCTCAGACCAGAGACGCTGCCCCGGACCCCTCCGGAACTGCGGGCCAGGAGGGGGGGGGGTCTGCACAGGCGCAATTCTCGGCAGCTTCCTCGAACCGACACTCAAAGGATGTGGGTGAAGAAGGGCTGTCATTTCACCACTCAGTCCCCACTACTTTGCTCCCTAAACACCGACTTCAGTTCCTGATGCTTTGAGACCAGTAATTTCAAGAGACTTTAAAGATGAAAAAATAATCTTTTATGGCCGTTAATACTATTTACAATGGCATTCTTACACACTTATCCTCTGAAACAAATGAAAAACTTTCCGTCTAACAGTGATGCCAAGAAAAATTCAGTTTTGCAGGAAAGACGGTAAATCAGTGAAGGAAAAAGAGGCATAAGGAGTTGTATGTTTGCTTAAGCCTTGCCAGATTGTTTCAGTTCAATGAAATTAATTCATTCAGGAGTGATACAGTCAGTTGTTAAATCAGGGTAACCATTGCTCATGTCAGCCTAACCAAATTATTCTAAACTGACTTCTCTGCATTCTAGCTCATAGCCAGTTGCATTACAGAACTGGTTTAGCTATGTCAGGGTCAGGAATCTTGGTCAGTTGGCCCTCACAGCTAATCTTACACCTTTCTGTCCAGAAATAGGCCCCAGAAAAATGCAGTGATGGTTACAGCAATGTGTTTGCAGGATTGTAGTGCTTAATTATATGTTTCAGTTAATACATTGTGAGCCTAACGATAATTTAGAGGTATTCTTCCTTGGGGAATATACTAAAATGTACTTTGTTTTTATATTTGTTATTTGGTTTGGGTTGAACTCTTACCTTTTGTGGGTCTTAGCAACTGATAGCACCGGGGTTGTCTTGTTTGGGCTGGGAAGTTAAGCAGGGGTGGACTGGCTATCGTTGGATGGGAGGCCATCAGGGCTGGAGGCTAGACCGGGAAGTCAAAACGATGTGACCACAGGAGCAGCTCACGTCCACCCGCGGCTGAGAAAACCACGTGGTCATCAGGAGTCAAGCTCAACTCAGAGAGCAACCAGTGGGCTACTTGGGGAAACATGCCCGTTTCTGAAATGCATCCTAAACTGCAACAGTGTTAATCCATTTATGCCACAGTTTGTCACTTCTTCCGGAATGTTTGTTTTTGATTACAAAAACAATCCACTTCCACGATCGTTAACGATGATGTTTTCTAGGAGATCAAGAAAACTCGTTTCCCTTTCCATTGTTAGTTCTTTGCTCCCTCCAGTATCTCTGGCTAATTCAAAGGCGCGTGGGAGGGAAGGAGCAGAGACCCACGGGAAACTGAGGCTTGTCGATCGATACCCTTGGCAACCACGGAACAGAATCAGCAGATGCTTTCTGAGCGACCGGTCCTGAGAAATGTCATGCTTTTGACAGCAGACTAACATACAGCCATCTTAATTCATGGCCATAGTCGGGTGTCCTCCTTTGTCTAATCAACTTTCAAAGCCATCTCTGTATCTGGGTGGCAAATTCCAGAGCTCTTGCCATGCTTTAATTGTCCCTTCAAGGAGCCTCCATTCTAGGAGTCTGAAAGGAGGAGGAACAACACTTCTGCCTCAGTTTCACCTTACTGCCTCTACTCCTAGACATGCCTGTGGTCTCCCTAACCTTCTGGAACTTTGCTGGGGCTTCAAAGGCTCAAACGTGTTAACTTTCTTCAGATTTGCTCCGCACCTTGATCATTTTGGCCGGTCTTTTTGGCATCAGTTCTGGTTGCTGATATGAAATACATGTTTTTGTATTCTCTATATAGTATCTTTATTTTTTGCATTCTTTCTCTCTCTCTCCTTCCACGTATATGTATTCTCTGAGGCTGGCTGGCAGACAATGAAGGAAAAATATAATTTCTCAACTGGCATCATGCAAAGCTGATAAATGGAAACAAAATAAAGAATAGATCATTAAAAGTTTTATAACATTTTGCAGTATTTTGTCTAAAAACATTGTCCTAATGTCCCTCCGTGTGGGACGTCCCTTTATCAGGGCAATCACACCATGGATCATTTTTTTTCTGAGGTTTCCACCAAACAATTCCTTATCCAGTAATTACCCAACTCCATTCCTGCCTTTTGAATCATTGGCCTTCATGTTGTTAAGGACCCAGTCTTCAAAATCCTTGTCCCTTATTACTCATTTTAATGTATTTTTGAAGTTTGAATTCCTTTTTGTTCTTGCTTGAGGTAGACATCCATTTTCTAAAGAAACTTGTTTTATCTCATTGCCTTCTTTTTCAAAGAAAACATTTAAAAAGAACCCCTTTTCAGCAAGACGACGTCACATCTCGAAGGTGCAGCCGGCCGCATCAGTCGGTGGGTGGGCAGCTACAAGGGCCTCTGTCATAGGCAGGATCTGACTGGAGACGGGCTTCAGGATATGCCCTTGGCTGCCTTGTTGAGCCCCAGCAGGCCTGGGGAGGAGAGGGTTGTGGATCTGGGACTTCATCATTGCTCGCTTTCATGTTTTCTGTAGCACATCAAGCCCAAAGTTGAGTGAGGAAATCCTTATTTTAATTCATCTGTTTGTGAACGTCATATCTCACCTTTCATGAAGGGGCCTAAGGCAGTTATTTATTTATTTATTTATTTATTTATCTATCTATTTATTTATTTATTTATTTATCTATTTATTTATTTATTTATTTATCAAAGTTATGCACTACCCATCTCACTATATGAGTGACTCTAGGTGGCTTACAAGTAAAAAGAACTATAAAATCTTTACAAAAATATACAGAGCTAAAAAAGTTAAAGCTAAAGATTAAAACTTAAAAGGCGGAGAGAGCATCCTTAGGCTACCAGCCACCCCCAGTGCTGCGAACCCCCGTCGGGTCCCCAAGCTAGTCGGCAGAACCCGTTCTTAAGGCTCTTCCAGAAGGCCAACAGAGGGGGGGCCAACCTCACCTCGGGGAGGCAAGATGTTCCAGAGAGTGGGAGCCATGGCAGAGAAGGCTTTCCTCCTGGACCCCGCCAGCCGAAATTCTTTGGTGAATGAGGTCCATAACATGCCCTTCCAGCTGGACCGGGTGGGTCGGGTTGATGTGACCGGGACGAGACGGTTCCTCAGGTAACCTTGGTCCTTGCCACGAAGGGCTTTTGAGATCTACCTTTAAGGCTACCCGTTCACATTATCTTCCCAGAACAATTACCCCATGAGACAGGTCAGGCTGGAGGACAGTGACGGTCCCAAAATCCCCCAGGCTGAAGGTGGCCTTCAACCCCAGTTTTGGTCCATACCTGTTAGGGGACAATAATCTTCCCCTGAATTCACCAAGGGGCTTCTCTCCTCCCTTCCTTGCCTTGGCACTCAATATGGCAACCAGCCCTAACCCACACCAACCTTTTACTCCCCTTTTGCCATATCGAACTTGGCAGAGCCATTCACTCTGAAGTACTGGCCTCCCAGAAGTCCTCAATGGGCCATGGGGAGTCCTGTCTTGCACTTCTCCCAGGCCAGGAGCCATTTTATGAGACATTTATGGGATGACGGAGGCCTAGAAAAGGAAAGGTGCCAGTGACGTGACTGACGGGCACAGAGATAAGGGGACGCCCAGGGTTTCCCGGCACTGTTCCTCACTCAAGCCTGGGAATCAGCAGAAATGCCAGCCTTCCAAAGTAGCAAAAGGCATACAAACACTCTTTCTGGAAGATTATCTTATTTATGTTAACTTTACTTCAGTTTTCAGCGTCTGTAACATACATATTTAAACAGCCAATTTTCCTGTGTGCCTTTGTTTTTGAACTCAGAAATACTAGCACCCCAATTTATATGCCATTTCTGCAGGATGCCATTATAATGCTCGAAGAACTGCCTCAGCTGGGTCTTCCGTCTGTCATCTGGAGCGCTATGATTGGGCTCCTCAGACCTACCCTTTTTATAACTGTGCTGAATTTTGTTTAACAAATTGGTGGGCGATGCCTGGTAGTTCTTCTGCTTAACGGTGCATGTAAACATTTGTTTTATCAGAGCTATTCCTCCCTTCCGCAGACAGGAGAGAAGGTGAGCTTCAGCTGAATTCAGCCCAAACTGATGCCTTGTCCAGAAAGGAAGCCCGCAGATGCAAATCCTCTACGCCTTTTGGAAGACTTTTTGGGGTGGTCCACAGACTGCACTTCCTCATGGTTTACCTGAATCCTGATTTATCAAAAACAAAAAACAAAAAACCCACCCTGGGAAGAAAACAACAGAAGCAAATAAAGCACTTTAGGGGTTAGGGAAATGTATGCGCTTTCTCATAATCTACACCTGGAATGAATGGATGAAAGATTCTGCTGGAACTTTGCCTGAAAAAGGAGTTCGTACTCAAGCGAAGGGATTTATTTTATGTAGATCGTTCAGGAGCGCACGGGAGTGTCCGTACGGTAGGCTCTCCCCTCCCATTTCTTCCCACGAGAACCTCCCACCAAGGCAGACTAGGCTGAGGGAGAGAGGCTGGCCCCAAGACCCTGGGAGGCTTCCAAGGCTGAAAGAGGCCTTCACCCCTTCACCCAGCCAAGTGCCGCCCTCACGTTTCACGGCAATTTCAAGAGGCTCCAAAGAGATCCCGTCAAAGCCATTTACATCACCCTGAGGATGTCATTGCCAGATGCAACAACTAAGGAAATATGATCCAGGAAATGTCTCCAAGTTACGGTGGTGTTAAAAGTAAATTGAATCTTGGAAAATTCTCACTGCAATTGCAAACTGAGAGGTCAAATTTCATCCTGTGGCAACTAGGCAAGAGTGAGGCCATGTTTCCAAGAGGAGAGCTTTCTCAAATCAGGCACGGGCTCTGGATCTGGCCCTCCAGCTTTAACCTGTGAGTGACCCAGAATCAGAGGGAAAAGTTGGAGTGACCTGCCCGGAGTTCCTTCCACTGGACAGCAGAGCTGCTGCAGAAATCTAGGGCCCAGCCTGAAAGGAAACGGCTTCTCGGTTGCCTTCCAGCATCTCCTGTCTTATGAAGACATCAGTATAACCCATGTGCATTGCCAGGGGTATTTTATAGAATATTAATGGCCATAGAGTAAGATGCTGAAACTCTTATGGTTTTATTGCTTGCCAAGGCTTTGGTGGTGCTAAATTATTTTGTTGCTGACAAGCTTCTCTCCTCCCCCCACCCTCCCACCCACCCAATGAGGAAGGAAGAAGTGGAACAAGAAACTGAGAAGTTGAAGGAAAGCAGTGATGATCCTCATCCTCCCTCTCCAGATAAACAAGTCTACTGCCTCCATCCAATCTGGCTTCACCATAAACCCCAAGCCGGGCTCTTACAGAGCAGGAGGTAACCTATGGCTCCTGTCGCAGTCTGCCTGACACCCAGGACCCTTCCCTTCCCTGCTTTCAGGGTGATCCAACAGCTTTTGAGTACATTTTCAGTGTGTCAAAAGCATGCCAAGGTCTGCTTCCCCATTTTGTCACCTCCCAAGGAAAGAGTTGGAAGAACAGCTGCCCTGTTACGAAGGCTTCAGCCTGGCAGGCGGGAGTATGCTTCCAGCCCTGGATCAGCTGCAGCAGCCCAGCCATGCCTACGGCTGCCTGCCTGGCCGATGGGAAGACGGGCGGAGCGCTCTGACCACCCGCGAGTCGTCTCCCGGCCCATGGGCACAGGGCAGACGCACCGTGCCTGGAGAAAGGAGACCGATCCGTAAGGTCCCCAACTGCCAACGTTTGAGGCAGGTTGGATGATCCTGGGTTGCTGGAATCACGGTTAGGTGATTTGATCTGGTCCGTGACCAACTGTGTGCAAGGGACAGAGAGCCATTGCTGATCCCAGCACTGTGATAAAACAAACCCTGATTCCCCCTTTAGCCAGAGATTCGGGTCCTCCAGGGTTTCACAAGCCGAGTTCAGGCTTCAGCTACAGCCTTGAGAAACGGAGGTACCAGGACAGCCAGTCAGAACAGCCCATGCGTTAACCGACACATCTGGGCAACTCTGCAGGCCCAAGGAGGCAGCTTCACGTGGGGTTGCCACAACCCCACGTTGAAAGCACCAGTGTTTACAGACCCAGGGAGTATAAAATTCTAACTGTCTGTGAAAGTCAATGGAAGAAGAGACTCAAGGGAATTTGGATACAGCCTCTGGGAGCCAGGGAGCGTGCTCGCAGGCATCGGTCGTCCTTGCCTGCTGTGTAGCCAAGAGGCCAGACAGGTTTTCCCTGACGGTCAACACCTGGGAACTGCAAATTTATTTTTATTTATTTAAAACATTTATATGGCCGCCCATCTTAAAAACAACTCCAGGTTGGCTCACGGCCCACATCCGGGCGTGCCACAGACTCTCCTGTGCTCTCAGGATCCCAGCGGGCTTGACTGCGGGAAGGCTGCGCGCAGACCGGCTCGCACGGAGGACCGAGAACGGCAGCTGAGTCTCGGGGGGGGGGCTGCTTGTTCAGCGCTCAGCCCAGTGCGGTCGGAACAGGGGGCACGGACCGGAACAGAGTCCCTGTCCTGGCAAACGCCGCTCAGGCCTTCAGCCAACCACAACTCTCCCTGCGCAAATACGCTGCCAGGGTGGGAGACAGATGAGGAGAAATGGGGCGGAACGCAAAGGAGGTTGATGCACTCAGGGAGAGGTGCCGGGCGGCAGTCTGCTGGCGCAGCTCACTGCGCGGATCCGCGGCCTTGGAAAGGAGGCCCGAGTCAGCGCGAGCATTAAGGCCAGGATGGCGGCTGCTTGCGTGAGGACTGGTGCTTGACCGAAGGGGCGCTGGAGATGTTACGGGCACGCGGGAAGCCCCACTGATGTAAAAACACGATTCGGCTGGGAAGAACGCGGGACGATGCGTAGGCCGTCTGTCCCTGAAAACAACTCCACGGAGATGCTACCCCGCAGCTATATTACAGTCGAGTCACACCTGAATTAGGGCTTAAGATCACCTCACTGTGGTAGATAGACGTGGCTCCGTAAGGATGAGGACAACTCAGAATGAATTAATTGATTGGTTAATTCAATTTATACAGCCATGCTCCAGTGAGATGAAAAATACATGGAGCAATGCAGATTTTTGGGAAGAGAGCCAAAAATCCGTGCAAAGGAAAACATATCCATAAATGGTGAAAATGTGAAAAAGTGTATTTTTTAAAGAACCATACAATTGATAATAATTTTAACTCACTCCTGCTCAAAATAAAGTAAAAACTAAAATTTTAATTAAATCACATTACTTTCTTTTGACTAATAAAGTTGAAGCAAAGACATCTAAGCTCGTAATTACTATCATGAATTTGAATTTAAATACCATGAATTTGACCAATAAAGATTAAAATGGCTAAAAGGAGGGGGGGGGCAGATCAAGTTTAGCGTTTCCTTTCCAGCAAAAAAAAAAAAAAAAAAACCATTAAGAAAAAGGTAAAGCATTTTTGAAAGATTAGTAAAATGCTTAATAATTTCACATATGTGAATGAATCTCATTTGTTCTTTTTTCCCCCCTTAAAGTTCCATGCTACTATAGAGTCAGGTTTTACCCAAGGGCAGCACCCCCCTTATTTTTCAGCTGCAATTCAGCAATATACTTTTGGGGGCTGGACCCTCAGCTGGGTCACTGGGATCCCCCTGGACGGTGACCCGGCTGAGGACCGAGACCCAGGACATTCTTTCAGCATCTCCGGCCGCTGGTCTCCTCTGCAATGCCAAGGTGGGCTGTCAAGAACCGGGCAGCTGATGCTGAGGAATTCCTGGGCATCGCCTCGGGTAGAGAGGGTTACCTTGGCCACTGCGGGGCGGGGGGGGCGCAGGTGGGCAGCCAGCAACATCCCTCTGGGCCAGCGTTTCTCAAGCTCGGCAGCTTTAAGAAGGATGAACTTCAACTCCCGGGCTGGCCGGGGAATTGTGGGAGTTGAAGTCCGCCCCTCTTAAAACCGCCGAGGTTGAGAAACGCTGCTCTAGGCAAGTCTGTGTGGGCCACACCGTGATTCACAAAGCCCCAGTGCGCCAGGGCTTGCATGCAGGAGGCGTATCTATGCCATAAACAATAACTTTGGCAATTATTACAGCTCTTTTATCCTGTGCGTTAATTGCACCATTAAAACTCTACATATTATCCAAGCCGTAGGATTTATGAGATCAATCCCAGGATCTCCCTGGCCTGTTTCGGAGGATTTTGTGGGATCTTTGTTACTAATCTGTAACGTGCGCTTTCAAAATGCTGAGCGAGTCTGCCCCTCGGTTAAAAGCCAGAGGAGCTCTTTGAGCAAAAGCACATGGAAAAGGTTCACCCGCTAGCAGGGAGGGTGTGTGTGCGTGTGCGTGTGTGCATGTGTGAGAGAGAGAGGGAGAGAGGGAGTGCTGCAGAGGCTGAAAAGAAAGGAACAAAAGCAGGCAGGAGTGAACATCCTAATCGAATGGAGCCGAGGAAACAAGTCAGCTGTCAGCGTGCTGCGTGACAACGCGGGAGGGAGGACGGGTCCTTTTCAATTCCGCCGGCTCCTCTCTGGGGTTAAAATCCGAGTCTGGTTGCCATGGATACCCTGGGTTCCTGCAGCTCAGGGGAGGGAGCCGCCAGCCGAGGTGTCCTGGGGGATGTCTCGGGGGAAGATGAAGTGCAGGCCCGTGGGTGTGGCGGCGTGGGAACAGGGGTCAAGGGGTCGGCCTCCAGCCGCGCCGGGGCTGCGTTTTCATTTCGAGGCGCATCCATACGGCCATCGCCGTGTCAGAGCTCATTTGTCCTCCTCTGCCAACGCGCTGGCTCCAGAGAACCTTGACGGAGCTGTTAGCAAAGCCCGTCTCACCGCCCGGGCAATTTCCCCCTGCCCACCACACACTTCTAACCTTTCCTGGTGTGGAGAGACTGAATTTCTCATTTCCAAACATGAGGCAGGCGCAGGACTGCCCGGATTGCAGCCACATGGGATGCGTGCGCATTATGCACACCTGTGTAGCGCAGAAAAGGGTAGGAAGGAGCTCTAAGACTTCATTTGAATTTTGCAGGACTGCAACGGAGCGGGCGCTGCTTGTTTTGACAGACGCCCAAGTGGAACTGGCGGATTCCCATAAGGATGAGCTATGGTCACAAAAGCATTCTTAGTGTTTTTCTTAGTGCAGAGAGAGGGAGACTTGGAATTCTTTTTTGAATGGTTATTTCCAGGTTCTGTGCTTCTCCCATTCTGTAGAACGAAAGGGATCTTTTTGAATCCAGGGAAGGGCTGTCCATCTATGGACGCGGGTTTCTCCAGTATCCCCCTACCTGGATGGGGAAAGAGATATGATGTTGAGCAAGCCAGTTTCCCACCTGATTAAGGAACACAAGACCTTCAATTAAAGTTGAGACCCGACCAATCTGCTGTTCCAAAACAGACAAGTAGAAGTGGAGAAGTGGAGGGAATTCCTTGTGGCGGAAATCAGCCGTGGACCTTCATCCTGGCACCCTGCCCTTCTACATAAAGAATCTCCCATTAATTCAAGGTGGGTTGCAGGTACAAATGTTTCCCCCTCCGAAATTTTAAGGACATCATAATATTTTTGGAGATCCATATTCTTTGAGCTCTAGGCCTTGGACAGCTGGACATCATCGTCCTTCCACACTGGAAAGATACACTCAAGGCCCCAATACAGTAAATCAGTGAATTAAAGACCTAACAGTATTTGCAATTTGCAAATTAGTTGCCTACGGACATAGGTCCGGTATGGATGATTGTAATGAAATATAGCTACCCTTTATTGAAACTGAGGTGTAAGATATGATATAATATATAGGTAGGGGCTTTCTGTTATTTTTAATTGAATAAAGACATTTAAAAAAAACAACTGAAGGAAGTCATTAAAGGTGCCTGTTGCTTCCTTTTTGTGGAAAGTCAGTCTTAGCCCAGCAGAATGCCATTTTTTAAATTCTAATGATGGTGGCATATTAAAAGCAGCCATCTATGTTGTTTCCACCGTAGATAGGAGGACAATGAGCTATCAGCATTGCCTTCAACCATTTTTAAGGCACGCATCACTCAAGCAATTCTCCAGCCACTTTCAGGGAGATTTCACAGTTCTGAAACATCATTACTCAGTTTCAGAATATACCAGAATTATGTTAAGCAGCTGTGCTATCAGATGTAACATTAGTGGAAGTCTATCTTGGATAGATATGACGAATTATTTGAAAACACCATTCCTGATAGCCTACTATTAAAGTTGTTCCTTCAGTTTAGCAATGCATCTATAACTAAAGACCTGATTTAGATATTTCACATCAAATTATGGGAAACGATGATTACAAAATGCAATGGGATTGAAATAACTACTGTAAGTGGGATAATTTGAAAGTATGGCCATCTGAAACCATACGTTTGCCATCATTCCCACCGTCTTTGTTCACAGCCTCATTGCGCTTCCGTCACGGAGGGACACACGGAGACCATCTAATCTGCTTTGGGAGCCCACGTCGGAGCTGATGTGCTCCTCTGCAGTGACAGGGATGGGCTATTCTGACTTGGAACATTCAGAAAAGTGGAAGATTCGAGCATCAGAAAAGTTACAAAAAACATTTTTTCCATCTTTTAGCAGAATGGGAAGAACTTCTCAGGCCAGCCGGTGCAGCAAGTCTTGGTTCATAGAAATTGGTGCAAACATTTCGGAGTGGCATGTTTCAAATCCAATTTTTAAAAAGTGCCCATTATTGCATTGTTAGAAATAAAATTCGCAATGATAATAGCCCCTTGGGTGGAAAATGCTCTTGACAGATTTCAGACAGATGGATTAAGGGAGGTTGTGAAAAGGGCAAAGGTATTCATAAGCAAAAATAATGCCTCTTCCAGTGAGTGATGAAGCTGATTGACAGTGCTGTTGCGGAGGCAAGCATGATGATGAATCCACTGGTCTTTTTCGTAAAATAAATCATTTCTTGGTGAGCAAGATCTGTTTGCTAATGCAACTCAATGATGTTCAGAACAAGAGCTGGACACCAGGGAAATGACCTTGTGGACAAAACGGCACAATCAATGACACGCACACACACAAATCTTGCTTTGCCAAGGACACAGTAATTAGAACAACCATTGCTAGTGATATTGGTAATGATATTATGTAGACAATACAAAGGGTTGTGGAGTTTTTTTTACTCCATATGCAGCAAAAATGTACAGCCTGCTTCGAAGTTTGGCATTACCAGAAATGTTTCAAAACAAAGTTGAGTATGGGACATTTCCCGAATGGTCAGAATAACCTCTTTCGAGCTCAGAGCATCTAGAGCTTCATATGTTCCAAAGTGGAATATGTTGCGTGCAACTAATAAATACACGTAGAAACACACTCTCTCAGGCACACAGACAAAAACCTCGCACGTCAGAGGCAAACAAGGTGCGAGAACAGACAGCTGCACAGGCTCCGTTGTCCGAGAGATTTTGCTGTCTGGTGTGAACCAGAAAATCTCCCTCCTCCTCCACGGCCCCCATCCCTCGGCAGGTGCCCCTGGACCAGCCACTCCAGAGGAGAACCCCAGCTACGGCAGGAACGGAGGAACGTGAAGGCGGTAACAGACACCAACCTTCAGCCTCCCTCAGTTGCTCTTGGCAGCCCCCCAGCCCCCCAGCAGCCAATTTCCCCCCAAAATAGGAAAGGATGGGAAAGGAAGAGGAGGTGTCGAATGGCAGGGCGGCGGTCCCTAGGGGCTGTCTCCACCTGCCTCTGCTGCAGGAGGGCCAAGCAACAGGCCCTCCCAGAGGATGCTGAACTAGGCCACACGTGCCCCAATCCAGGAATTCCTTGTAGGGAGCAGAATCTGAGCGGCTGAGCCCCAAACCCTCCACAATGCCCAAGGGAGCTCAGGATCAGGGCCCTGAAACTGAGAACCCTTTTTAGGCAGCACTGCGGGCTTCACCCGCGACCTCAGACCCTTTCCGCACAGCACTGGCCTCGCTATTCCCGCCCCCTGCAGCTGTTTCCCACTCCTAGTTGGAGGGGGGGCTGAGGGAATGGGGAAGGGGGTCTCTGGCCAGAGGCCTCCTGTCAGCACCCCCCCTCGCTGTTCCTTTGCTGGGGCTGCTTTGGAGCGAGGAGCCCCCGCAATTGGAGCGAAGGAGAGGCCAGGCAGCCTCCCAGCCGTTCAAAAAGAAGGGGGCTGGGGGGCATAAGGCTCAACAGCAGCCTGGCTTGGGGGGAATCCCAGGGGAGCAGGGAGGCACCTTCAGGAGCCGCCAATCCAGAAGAAATGGGGCCAGAGCAGCAGCTGAGCCAAAAATCCGCCCGAGTGGAAGGGCGTTCAGAAGCGCCCCGGTGTCAGGGAGGCACGGGGGCACGGACCCTCCCCCAGATCGGCGCTACCCCTGTAGACAAAGAGGCCCCAACTCCACATCGGTGAAGGAATCAGCATCAAACTGCAGAGGAAGTTCTAGGATTTCAGGAGGGGTGTGGCATTTACAGCCAGCACAACAGGCAAAGTAATTAGAGCCAAAATAAATCGGTTAATTGCATTTGAGAAAAAAAAAGCTGGTGTCACTGAGTCCCAGTAAACCCCAGGAGCTCTCTTCTAGAAAGGCACAAATCCCCTGAGGATGCCCCAAATGCCTCCCTCTCCCACCCACAGAAGTGCGACGTGACGCCACCCCGCCTTCTGCCGAAGGTGCTGCCCGGCCTGCGTTTGCAGAGAGAGTGGCGCAGACTGAGAACTTTCCCCCCGTTTCTATTCTTTGTCTCTTTGTATATGTACACACATGCTAGGGCAATCTGGCTGGAAGCTCCGGGAATTGCTGCCCCAACGCCTCTGGAGGGTGTTAGGCTGGGAAAAGCTGTTCTCCCACGTTAACGGCTTGAACACCAGGTCCCAAAGCCAGCGTGGCAAGCTGTGTTTCCCCAACAGCCAGGCCGCGCCAAGCAACCGCACGAGAGCCGAGCCAATGGACACCGCTGGATTTTGCAGAGGAAGGGCCTGCCTTGCCTGGACATCTAGCTAGGTGCTGCCAGTGCAAAGTCGTGGCTGCGGTAATGTGGAAGTGCTGCCCTCCCAGTCGCTTTTCTGTGCCAAGGCCTGGAGAGGACTGGAGACGGGTTCCATCGCATCGTCGTCGTCTGGCAGGGGAAGGTCCGCAAGCCACAGCCCTGCAAAGCACACAACCCCAGTGTGAGGGTGCGGTGAGGGTGCAGTTCTAATGTTTACACCTTTGCCGGAGGATTTCGGAAGAGCAGCTGGAGAAACAGGCTTGCTGGGGAGGCTGTGCTGGGCCCTCCTCCGGGGAAATTCCTCAGCGGGAGATTGCCATCTACTGGTGCTTCCTGCAGGAAACGCGCACGCAGCCAGGTTTTCATTAACAGGTGGATTTGCTGAAATAGGAGAATCTGGTTGGGAAGATGCTTCCAAGGCATCTTTTACGGTGCCCTCCCTTTGATTCATGCATGGAACATTCTTTGGGCACGTGGAAGGGAAGCAATCGCTAACTTCCACCTGCAACCCCCCCACCCCACGCCCCTCTCCCATCTTTTTTCCCACAAAAATACCCGCTGAGGAGGAGAAGGTGGGGAAATGGCTGAATGTCTTTTGATCCAGGTGATAAAAACAAATGCTTAAGTAGGACAATAATTTTGTTGACCAAACCCTGTGATCCGCTGGCGCTGTCTGCAGATGCAAGGATAGCAGGTTTCTCCAGCCAGAGAGCGGGACTGGGGGGCTCTGGATGCTGCAAACTGCCATCCCCAGCAACCCGCCCCCCCAAGCACAGCCAGCCACCGGGGAGGCTGAGAGCTGTCGCTCAACGTGGGACAGCTGACGCAGGTTCCCCACGCATCCGGAGCACCTGGGCTCCAGCCGAAGGGGCACCTGCCCTCTAGCAGGCCAGAGGCAGGAGGAGAGGATCGGCCCACCCGCGCTGGGATTCACACGTCCACATCAGCTGCTTTCAGCGTCCGAACAGTGTCCACTCCGAGCCCCTTTGATCGAGTGGGCTAGAGAAACCTAATAAATGCAAAACACACGGGCCTCCCGTTTTTTGTTTTGTTTCACTCAAATGCCTTATGTTCCTAAAAACAACAGGAACTGACGTGTCAAAGTTACAATAATTAAAAGATGGGGATAAACGTCTTTAGATGGCTGTTGACACCTTGCCAAGGGAAAGATGATAAACAATCTCGTGGGCTGAGTTATTGTGAAATGAACTCTGGCGACACTCCGTATAAAACAGCCTCGACATCCTTTGTGTTTGCACCCTCCCGGCTGATTCCTGTGTAAGATTCCCATTAAGTCCTATCTTAATTATGTTGCAAGGCAAGTTCTGGGAAGTCTCTAAGACAAAGTTGCTTAATCCATCTTGCAAAGATGGATACTTACAAATTATTCTTTTAAGTCTATGGTAACTGTCCAGAGAAAGTTTTTGTCCTCTGCTGCCAGACAGGAAACAGGAATACTCAGAGTTTATATTGAGTCATGTTCTTGCAAGTTTTCAGAGGATTCCCTCCCTCTGTCTTGCTTTACACATCAGGTTTGTCAAAATCTTCCTTCTTCCAATTAATACACTGCTTTCTGGAAAATAAGTGATACGGCACTGAAATAACAACACAATGATGTGCTGGTCAAACCAGGATGTTGGGCTGTTTTCCTGCAGGAGGTCCACTCTGCCTGGGCAAACGGAGCCCCATTTCAGGCCCCTGGGCTCTCTGCTCCAGCCACAGAAGAGGACGGCACAGTCCTGTATGCAGGGAACAGGAGGTCTAATTCTTCACGGCGCTTGTCCCTGAGCAAAAACTCAAGTGTCCCCCGTGCCAGGTGAGGGACCACTGTCCTGTGTGCCCCTCAGTGCAGAGAGACCTCTTCCTGCTTCTGCAGCCCTCGGTGGTCAAGTGACCCACATTTCACTCTTGCAGGCAAAGGGTTGACTTGCCAGAGGGTGGGGGGAGATCCGCCATCCCCAGGAACACTGGTTCCTTCCCCAGATCCCTAAAGCCCATCCTCTGATGTTCTGAGTGAAGACCCTAATGGCCAGCCACTCTAAAGGCAACTGATGTCCGCGCACACCCCTCCCAGTTGCACAGGCCTCAGAAAGATTACCTAGAGTTCCTGCCAGGGCCGAGGCCGAGGCTGCAGAGCAATGTTTCCACCAGGAATCATGGCAACGCAGGGACCTCACGGGGACACAGCCTATTTTAAGCTTGTGGGCAAACCTCTCCCCGTGTTATGTGCTGTGTTTTCATGGAAGAGCAATTCAGTTTCTGTTGCCATCGTTAATTTTTGAAGGAAAGCACTGCTCGGCATCCTGCGTACAGCCCACTAAATCTCTGTTGTGGAGCTGACACTCACCAGAAGTGGGACTCGGCAAAGAGCTGTGTAAACTTTTATGGTTGACTTGACTCTGACGCGCAGGGAGGAGGCGGCGGGCTGAGAGCTGAGCGGCCCCAAGCCAGCGAGGTCCCTTCAACAAAGGCCAGGTGGTTGAACGCTATTGCTGTATTTATGGTCTGCATTCTGAAGCGAACAAAACTGAGTGATTCGGCCAGATGCCAAGGAGGAGGAGGAAGGGGGGGGGGGAATGATGGAGAAGGGAAGATCCAAATCCCCAGCACCTACTGGTCCCCGCTGAAATCGGTGGACAAGGAAATGGGAGACTGAATGGATGCCATGTAAGTCTGAAGCTTGAAAACAAAAAATAATGAGAACTAATGGGTGTTTCTCCTCGCACAGGCCCACTAGCCAAGGTTATCTAGCCAGCTGATGCAGACAGGGATGGTTTGCATAACAAGAGCTGAAGCATTTAGAAAGAGGCTTCTGGAGCAAAGGTACCAGTTACTTCTACTAGCCTGTGTTATTATTTTCTTTCTCAGCAGGTGAAGGCTGGATGCAAGCAAGGATTAGAAGTATAAAATTTGCAGTTTGCAAGGCTGACCCTCGCCTTGGGTGGCCCCACAGTGGGGAGTGCGACGCCTGGCTTTCACCAGCCCCTTTTAAGGTTGGGTTCCCGTGCGCAATGACAGACGGAGGCCGTCCAGCGAGACACGCGGCAGCTGGACCAGGCTGCCTGAAGGAGGCCGGGCTCCTCTTCTTCGCCTCTGACGCGAGGCCGCTGCGGGCTGCCTTGGCCTGACCGCTCCCAGGGGCCTTTTTGCCTCCTCCGCCTGGCCTTGGACGCAGGTTCCTGCCAGGGCGCTGCTTCCATCGGGCTCCCCAGCCCTGCGGATCTCCCCATACTCGTCAGTAAGAGCGCTCACGCCTTCCCTGACTTATTACTAGGGCAACACACGTGGCCATCTTCCCGAATTTCATCTCCACAGCCCGGTACTGTGAGGTACTTGGGCTGAAAGAGGGCTGGGCTCTGTGGCTGTGTGGGGACGTGACCCTGGGCTTCCTCAATCCAAGCCTAGGGCCACCTCTCCCTCTCTAGATACGCATGGTGGAAAGTACACCCCCCCCCAGCAAAACAACCAAAACAAAATGGAGGAGAATAAGTGCGAGGTTATTCTAGCAGAAATTATAGAAGCCAGAATAAATCATGGCTGCTGGATGGCTGAGCAGGTCGCTCCTGCAAACGGCTGAAAATGGGCTTCAGGAAGGGCATTCCCTGCCTTCCTCCAGCTGCCTCGCACAAGCATCGCAGGGGCTCCTGCTCAGAGCCAGTCCCGGCCGAGGCTCTTGCCGCGGTCGGTGCTGCTGCCCGCTGAGAAGCCCCCAGCAAGAAGCTCTCCGGCCGAAGAACGTCGAGGAGTAACCGTAGGCAGAGAAACAAGAACTGGGGAAAGGGTGCCCAGGAGAAGAGGACGGAATAAAACAGCAGCAGAGTCGCAGGGAGAGGACATGGGGGGGGGGTCTGAAGCATCCGTGAATGTGGAGACCCCGATTAACCCATGAAGCCCCCCTGCAGGAGGCCCAGCGAATGACAAACGTGGAGGCGGCTTCCCTGGGACACGTGCAAGCGGCAGGGCCTCTAGTGGCCCACCTGCAGTTGTAAAGAGAGGCAGGGGAGCGCTCGCTGCTGTGCGCAGGGTCTCGCACCCATCGCCCTCCTGGACCAGCCAGACCCGGGACCAGAAATGTAAGCTAAGCCTTCATGGTGGGCCACGAAGATCCGCCTGTTCTTTCAAGAAGAACAGGAGGATCCCCAAAAGAGCTTTTCCTCCTGGCCAGGTTAGCACAGCCAGCAGATACAAATTACTCCAGAGGACACCCACAGACGTTCTGGCCTCTGAGAGCAGAACCGAACGGGTATCTAAGCAATCAAGCGATGCAGCTGGGCGACAGAGCCAAAGGTGCCGGTGGATGTTCAACGACACGGAGCCATCTCAAGGGACCACCAGCCGACATCTCCTTCCTTTGCTCCAATGGTATTCAGTGCAGAGGTCTTCCAAATGAATTTCCTATGAAAGCTGTTGAAAAGCAAAGTGGTACTACGCCTACTTCCAGGTGATTTCAACGGCCGGGTGCAACTCAGTAGCATTTGGTAGTCAAACTATGGAGAACAGGGCTGAGGAACCTCTTCAGTTGTCAAGCTCTGCTGATAAATAGACGAACATATTATTAAGAAGTATGGTAGAAAAAAGAAGTATAGAATACGTAACAGATATTATCCAAGAGTCAACTTTTTTGAAATGTAAACACTTTTTTGCATCCGTTCTGTAGTTTTGGAGATGTGGGATATTAGTTACTGTAATCTGTTCTTCAAATTTTCCAGGTTTTTGGATTTATAGCTTTGAGTAGCAATACAATGAGCAAGTTCACCCCACAGGAGTTTCATGTCAGGCCAAAGGAACTTCCTGTGGTGCTGGAGACCCAATTCAGGCACCTGCAAAAAACACACAAACACACAAACAAACAAACGAAAAACCACACACTGATCATGGAGAATTACACTTTTAGCTTCCTGCAAATCACATTTTTGTTTGGAAAAATGAACCCAAGCAGAGCACAAAGGGTTTGGCCCAGATCTGCCTGACTTTTCCGAGCAGAAAACAGCTGAGTAAGATTTTCAGGAACTGGGGATGAAATCTCGACCCCTCACAACGCATGGGATCAAGCAATTCAAAATAAGTGAATTCTCCAAAGCAGCTGAATCAGAACCCCTTATGAAAGCAACAGAGTCCTGCTTTACCAGGATCCCTTCCAATAATGACGAGCGGCCCGTCCCCCCCGGAGCCCAACCGCAATGGCTTCGAGGTGTGCCTAAAGTAACGCTTCCGGAGAGAGCCTCCCTCAGGTCCCTTGTCTTCTCTTGCGAGAGGTGAAGCGGTGGCTGCCTTTCCTTTTTACTCCTTCAACGTTTGCTCAGGAAATTACTCCCGACGCTCCCAGGGGCTTCTGACTCCTCACGCATCAGTCCTGCACGGAGGGGGCACTTCCGGATGCTCTGGGACCTTCTGCGGGCCTTCCAGAAAGAGTGCGCCGTTTGAGAGATGCAGCAAAGACGGAGTCGCAGTCTTTCGTCTTGGTTTCTACTCAGGCAGAGCAAGTTATTTTATTTTTCCATACTGTAATTTTTTGGCTTGGGGAGGAAGAGTGAGGCCAGACTACCGGCACCCAGGGCGCCCTCTCTTAGAGCAGCCCCTCCACGCCTTTCCTTCCACTCAGCTAATCAAGACTTATTATCTGAATGTGTCAAACACCATTTTTAAAACCATCGCCCATCAATCAGCATATCATGTCCCGAAATGTTTTCTTTGGCTCGAACGACCTGGCTGCTGGTCCATTCAGCTGGGTGGCCCTCAGCTCAGACGTTACGAGAGAGGAGCCCAAAAAAGAGCTCTCTGTGCGACCACCCACGGAAAGATCCCGACTGCAAATGAAAGCAATACGACCAAACGCAGCAATGGCATTTATTGGAAATTTTCCACATGACAACATGAACGAGTCAGTAAAACTAACATAGGGTGAAACTTTCTGTGATTTTTTGCGTGCCTTAATAATTCGGATCATTGCAACACAGTTCCGTGATTCTCTGAGACTAGTTCTGCGTGTGCAAGATGGCCTCAAATGAATTTGCAAAGAAACAGAATGCATTTTTCCTCCAACTGATAAAAGTGCAATGTTTCTGCAACTTCACCAGTTTCGTGTGATTCTGTGATTTGATAAGAGGCAGCAAAGGCAAGAAAATAAACTCCAGACACCATCTTTTGGAAACCTCTCTTGCAAAGCTGAAATTAGTACGGTGTCTTGTCATGTATTTGCTTTTCCTTTGGGATTGTGCCCAGGGAGACGGTGTGAATTACATGATCTCGAAACCCAACAGGGAGGCAGGCTGGACTTACACTGCCGCAGTGAAAAAGAATGTCAGCTTGGTTGTCCCTTGTTTTGCTTGCCGTGTGTGTGACACACGTCACGGTGGAAGCACTTTCACCTTCCTCACCCACACATGTATCCTGTACAAGTAAGACACTCGGCTGAATTTGGCACTTGGCTTAGTATTTTAGGAAAAGCAGCTGGGGAAATGCAACAAATCATTCCCAACGATGGGGCGACAATTCAAGCATGTTCCAAAGTGTATTTCTTGAGTTGGCTGATTGCCATTTTCAGAATTTTGATAGATCCAATGCTGACTTCAGATAATTTTGATAGATCCAATGCTGGTCTGTATGGCAGAAGTAGCTTCCAAAAACAAACATACTTAAGAAACAGGCAGAGCAGTGAAAAATAATAATAACAATAACAATAACAATAAAAATCATCCAGAAGCTGCTGGATATGCAAGAAGCCGGATCGCTGGCTTTCAACGCTTCTTTAAAAAAAAAGGATAGACACGTTAAGCCGAAATGGGCCCGCTACCACACAGGGCCAACCACTCCCCTTAGAGTTAACTCTGCTACAGCCTTATACGTTCACCTGTTGCAGGTGCAACCGTGAAGCTTTATGGGATCCTGCATACTGAAGAAATCCTAACATTCAGTGGAAAAAAGCTGGACACCCGGAGTGAAATCAAGCTGCAGGACCCAGCGTTCAGCTGAAGCCTATTCCATCTGTTGTGTTTAAATTGCAGCCATTTCCCCCCAACCCTCATGACTTGTTAGCGCCTTCACAGCATCTCTGAGCCACCGCCGAAGCAATGCGGCCTGTCCTCCCGACTGTCATCTTGGGACAATTACAGCTGGAGGACTCCAGAAGATGCTCTAAGGCGCTAAGGTAAGGACAGCGGTCAACACTGCGGATTCCCTCAGACAAAGTAATTCCTGCAGGCCAGAGAAATGACTTTATCCCAGGAGTTTCAGACGTCTTTTCCCAGGAGAAGCGTTTGCTTGGCGAGTCCCACCTGCTTTCTGACAGGCTCCAGCTCCAGCAACACTTAAACCACCCAGCTGCTCTCTGCTCTTCGTCTCCCAGAAAAGTGCACAGGGAAGGGGGGATGAAGGAGTTCCTTATGTTCCTTGCTCTTCTGGGTTTGGGAAGCGGAGCTGGGCAGGGAAGGCTGGTCATTTTTACCCAGGCAGGACAGCGCCGGGCCCCGCCAGCTGCCCCAGTGGGAGAGGAGGAGAGCCCGCGCCTGCTCCCTCCAACGGCCAGCTGGGCTAACCACAGGCACGTCCCAGCGATCATCCCTGTGAGACTTTAGAAACGAACCCCCCCCATGTGAAGCACACATGCACGACATACACACACCCGTTAAGTCGGGAAGTGCTGCTCTTTGGAGGTGGGAAAATACATTCTTGCTTTTTTTTTTTTTCAAGTATTGATCAATGTATAGAAAAGACCCAATACCTTCCTTACTAAGGGAAAGTATGGTCCATAACATTTAAGTTACAAGCGGTCTCAAATTTCACCAATCTCCCCTTTAGATCAATCCTAAATATACATCTGATCTCCTTCATGAGATTCCGACTTTTGTTTCGTGCATTGCAAATTATGTACATGTATTATAAAAAAGAAATTAACCCGGGGTTTGCATACTGAGGTTGAAAAAGGCCTCTCTGCTCCCGCTGCCGCTTGCAGGATCCCGGGACGGCGCGGATACTGTTCACAGCAGCGGCTCGTTTCCTCCCTCCCTTCCGTCTGCGAGCAGAAACCGCGCTGCCGGAGACTCCCTCGTCTGTGGCTGATCTCTAGGATTTGCTCGGGAGGCAGTTCACTTCCTTCAGCAGCTGCTGGCAGTCAGAGAGGTCTTCCTGGGACAGGTAGCCGCAGACCTTCTCCACGGCCTTCTGACACAGGGCCTTTTCTTCTTCCAGGGACTGAATGAGAGCCATCATCTGGCTCTCCCTCCGCAGGGCCTCTTCCAAGTGGGACTCCGCGGCTTGGATCTTGGCGTGAGCCACCTACCAGGGAGCAGAAAGAGGACACGGTGAAAACGAAGGCGGGGAGGAGCGATTCTCTGACGGACCGGAGCCCTGCCACTGGGCCAACTTCCCTGGTATCGGCAGTGACCACATATCCTTCATTATAAAGGACGATCCTTTATTTCAGAAAGCTGTCATTTACATTTACTTGTTTTAAATGCATGCACACATGCATGCATGCATACATACATACATTATTGCACTTTATTTTATTTATCCCATTTCTCATTCCCAGCAAGTCAGCAATCTGGACACGGACCATATTCATTCCTCAGTGGTTCCCTCTCTCCATAGTTTTTTTTTTTTTTTAATTCCACCTAAAGGTATTTTTATACTTCTGAAAATGTCAGAACTCTTAACTTCTTCCTTGTGTACATGAATGGTTTCATTTTAGCTAGGTAAGGTTAGGAATTCAGAGTACTAGGTGATCTATTAACATAAATCAAGTGTTGTTTTGTTGTGATTTACTTGCGGAAAATCTCCTTGCGGAAAAGATTAAACCTATTTTGTATAAATCACTTATCACGATCTTCAGGTTCATGGGAAACGGAACATTATCTTACTGAAATTGACACATCACGTCTGTATCAGATAAACTGATGCTCCTGTTTCTAGTTTAGAACAAGAAGAACAAGTCCTTTACAGCTGATTTCCTCCAATCAGCTACCACCATTTGCATCAGGAGCTCCAAATGTGTGTGGTGTGGCACAGATTATGCGCCTTGCGGAAGCACTAATGCATTCATTCACTCAACCACCAAGCCTTCTTCGCACACAGCTGTGGGTGGGACATCCGGCAACAGCTCCACCGCTTGGATCTGTTGATCCTGCTTACCGACGGGCAATTGGCCTGCCTGTCCAAAGGCAATGACATGAGGCCTCTTTCAACATTTTCTGGGTGGTGATTCAGCTTTTGGTACCAAGGAACAAACTGACATTTAAAGAGACCCGTGCCTTTTTCAAATGTGCAGATAAAATAGAGAGGAATTGGGGAAGAAGATGCCTAGTTGAAGTCATTGATCTTCCTCCTCCTCCTCATTAAAGTCTAGGAGGAAAGAGAGGAAAACAGAGAATGGGACACAGGAATTAAGAGAATGTCCCTCTAAAACAGAAAGGTGGCTCTGAACAGTTTCTTGCAGGGCTTCTTCTTTGCCTAATTTTACATTGACAACTGAGTCCCAAATTCAGACTGAGCCTGGCTCTTTGTTGAGTTTTACCTGCAGTTTCTCCAAGAGATCCATATTCTGTCTCTTCAGCTGACTGTTGGCCCTTTCAAGTTTCTCTGAAGCCTCAATCTCATCACACGGGCTCAAGTTCTCCTGCAATTCATCCTGCAGAACGTGGTACTCCACCTCATACGCGTGAAGCTGTTTGGAAATATCCATCTCAAATACCTATCGTGGGTAGTGAAGGAGAGGGGAAAAGACTCCTTACAACCTGCCGACTAACTGAAGAGAAGACATTTTGGATCCCAGAGAGAGAAAGGACGACCAACGTGCCAAAGCAAAGGGGGGAGGCGGGAAGCTTCTCTCACACTCAGTTTCCGGAACCGCTGAACTAAAAGTTGCAGTCTGTAGGGACCAGCCACAGAGTCATTACAAGATGGAGTGTGTAACTTTAAGTGGAACCACTGAATCTGGGCACATTATCCAAAGAATTTTCTTGGACAACTGACAAAAGGGTGGCCATCTTGCTCTATGCAAAGTTCTGCTTAGCAAATTGAAAAAAAGCTACATGTTTCAAAGAGAAACTACTTAATACCTACAGCACCTCAAAGATATATTTATACTCGAAAACTGGTGGATCAGGTTATCGCAGCAACTTATAAATACAGGACATTTTGGGAACTTTTCAAAGAACAAAGTTTGTATCAGAGGTGAGGTTCAATCAGGAACAATTTTCATAGACATAGTAAAAACAAATACAAACTAAACTAAACTAAAAAAGAAAAGAAAAGCAAGAAATAAGTTATGTCTATTAAAAACTTCAATAAAAACTATTATTAAAAAAAAAAAGGAACAGTGAGTCACAGGTCAGCCTCCAAGACTCAGCGCTAGCAATCAGGTGATGCTCGAGCATGCCCTCAGCTCCTAGGAAGGGAGAAAGAGAGGGTGAAAGGAAGGAAATGCTTTTACCTGGGACATAATCTTCTCCATCTGGGGCCTTGTCATGTCTGGAAGAGTGTTCTTAAGAAACTCAACAATGCTTTCAAATGTCTCACACAACATGATGCGTTCCTCCTGGGTGCTAAGCAGACATAGTGCTATCTTAAATATTACTTCTGTACCTTGAAGGAAAATAATATCTGGGGTGGGGAAGAGCAAAACAATAGATTACACTCACTGTCCAATAAAAGTACATCATTCCTACACTTAAGTTAACAATAACCTACCTGTAAGATTCGCACAACCCAAAAGTTGAAACAGACCTTTTCTTGTTACACAATCTGTCACATTTGATAAGTAAAATGCACTTATTCATCCACATTTTAATATTAAAACATTCTTATTGGAAGGGCAACTCACTGGTCAATTACCTAAAATGTTATTTTGCGCAAAGTATAATTTATGACAGCAGATACCCTTAAATAGAATTAACATCCAAGATATCTGCCTTTAAAAAGTTTTGTGGAATCTCTCTGGAGTTTCAATGTTGTGTTTTTATTTACAGATATTTCTTTTTGTTATTCTATATACAATATTTCTTACTTCTATTTTGAAGGAGCAGATCTACCGCTATATGCATAAAAGTTAATGCAGCGCAATTCTAGATGCACTTATCTGGAAATAATTCCTAATGAATACAAGGAAACTTGCTGCTAGGCTAATAAACAGATTTCAGACTGCACCATAAAAACTTTTACAGTGGTACCTCAGGATATGAACGCCTCTACTAACGAACTTTTTGGGTTACGACCAGCTCCGGCTGCAAAAATTTACCTCGATGTGCGAACTCTGCCTCGGGGTATAGTCATTTTTCTGCCCTGACACGTGGTCTGCGGCCATTTTTCCGCCCTGCTGCGCGGCGCCCGGCCGTTTTCCCGCCCCTGACGCATGGTCTGCGGACGCCAGAACGGATTAACGGTAATTACATTGAACCTTATGGGAAAATTTGCTTCGGGGTGTGACCAAATTCGGAGGGCGGAATGGATTAACCGGATTTACATTGAACCCTTTGGGGAAATTTGCGTCAGGTTACGACCAACTCGGGATACGCCCAGAGTCACGGAACAGATTAAGTTCGTATCCCGAGGTACCACTGTATTTGCTTTTAGAGTGCCTCTTTGTATTTTTAGAAGTTTCAGTTATGAAAAGTAACAGCCCTAACCTCCAAGCTATGAATGCAAAGAAGGAAACCCCATCAACAGGGCAACAGGGTTCATCCATTTGCAAGGAACCATTTTGGCTGCAAATTCCTGTGTACAGAGCCAGTTGAAAGCAAAGTAAAAGTAAAAGCAAAAAAACCTCACCAATTTTAGGGAATGGAAAAATGTGTCGCCACTAGGACACACAAGTTTCACTGGTCAACAAAGGGTCTTGCAATTAGAATTTCCACTAAGGCAAGAGACAGCAGATCTCATTCATCTCAGGAATGAAATGCATTGTAATACAACATCATAGAGTATTTTAAAAAATGGCCCACAGAGAACCACAGTCTCTGCCAATGCTACTGAGTAGACAAATTGCAACCCCGAAGGATGTAAAAGAAAAGGCAGCAAATCCTGTTCTGTACTAGCTGTTCCTGCTGACGTACACAATGAATGACTCCTTAGGACTTCAAGGTGAAACAAGACCAAAGCTTTCTTACCAAAGATTCTGGCTACAAATCCCAGGGGAAACTGTGAGGCAAATAAAGTGAGAAACCAGGGTGCAGCGTAAAGACTTGGGCTGATTTCGTTTTCTTCAAGATGGTGGTAAAGGTCCCGGTGATAGTCATGAAGCAGCCTTGACAGCTGGTACATCTGGATCTACACGAACACATGGAAGAAGAGAAGATTAAGATCCCTTCCTACATGGCCCAAGCATGGCAACCTTGTTCCTTCACAATCATCTAGCTGAGTCTCTGGCCCTAATTCCTGCACAGCGTGAGCCACTCAAAAGGCTACGTCTTGGGTGCTGACTGTCTCTCGTCAAGTGAAACCAAGAGGCACGAGAAAACAGCCATCCGATTTCTCCCAGTGAGGGTGTAATTGTGTCTGATTCCCTACCAAGCTTAGTCATTCAAGATTCACTGTGGCATATGTCCTCTTGCCCAGAAAGAGGGCCAAAATGTTCACACAGGGAATCTCCTCTTCTATGCAGGGAGGCAGACTTTCAACCCAGGATCTCACTGTTCTCAAAGGGTAGCACAAACCACAATCAGCAAGAAGGAACACAACTACCTTGTTTTGCAAAAGAGGATGCTGAAGAGCCGTGACAAGCAGCATCGCAGAAGCCATCAAAAGGCTACCTGTAATGGAATGTGAGAAGGGCCTTGGAAGATGGGGGAAGAGATGCTGCCTAGGGAGCGATCAGATGAAGGGGGGAGGAGGAGCCCCCAACTGAGTAACGGGCAGAGAAAGAAACTCGGAAGGACCCGCCCTAGTTGATCAGGTGGTAAATAGGGACGGCGGGAGATTTGTACTTTCAGACTTGCAAGATTCTGTTAATGTAGCCTATCAATAAAGTAGAAGTAGCTCATCTGGTCGTGTTTCCTGTCTGGTTTACCTGGGAGGGCTGACGCTACCTTGCACGTTCCTTTCCAAAACAGCAGCGGGACCAGCAGTGGGATGGACCACACTGCTGGTCAGGAAAGGGCAGGTACTGAGACCTCGTTTTTCACAGGCGAAGAACAGAGGCCCGAGAGGAGATGCTGAATGGTCCAATGCTCAGACCGGTCTGCACAGAACCAGAAGGCTTAACTGACACTCAAAAACTGTCACGCTTTCTTTTGCGGAGAACGGACTAGCAAGGGCAAGGAGAAGCTTTCGGGAAAATGAGGGTGAAATTAGTTAATGCCCTGAATGCAGCTAGTGTAACCTTTCCAAAAGTATGGGTATTTTCTAAAAGAAACTAGCAGCGGCCCAGGTGAGGACAGCCAGCGCCAATCATTTCAAAGCAGCCAAACTCCAGGACGTATCATAAAAAGTGTTGAAGTGACTCATCCTGGACGTTGTGGGTGCCACACGGAAGAAGAAGAGCAAGAGAGATTCACCGGGCATTACATCTTCCTTGAGCCACCGCCCAGGCTTCCCCAACCTACTGAGTCTACCACTCCCATATATCCCAGCCAGCACTGCGGTTCTCCTTCTGGGGTGGGAATTTCAGAGGTTGTGCCGCTGCAAAATATCTAGCAGGGAACCGGTTGGAGAAGGACATCCTTCCTCACTCGTTTTTTTCCTGTTTTTGCCTTACCTGCAAGGACATCATGTCAGGTCTGTACTGTTTCCGGAACCCGAGGTCATACATGAGGAACTTTAGCATCTCGAAGGCTTGCTCTTCGCTCATGTGGAGCAGCAGCACGCCGGCCACAAAGCTGATGCCTTGGCAGTACCCCACCTCCTTGTCCAGCAAGGAGTACGCCTTCAGCAGGTTGAAGAGCGAGAGCTGCCCTGCGCCCAGCTGAGCCGAAAAGTAAGGATGGGTGGGGAAGGTCCTTCCTGGGACAAACGAAAAGGGTGGGGAGTGATGGACAGCTAGGTGAAGTCAGTCGCACGCACGCTTCCTGGAGGAGGGGCACCAGGGGAGGCTCATAAACATCTGTTTCAACTGAAGACAGATGACCGTTAGCCCGAGATCGATTTGCATCCTGGGAGAGTGACGACTGACACAACCAGCCAGTGCTGAAATGTCACTGCTCCGGGGATGCTCGTGGCAATGGGGTGAGAAATTGGCCCATTTCCAGCCTATTGTGAAATGGAATGAACAATAAACTTCTCCTGACCTTTCAATGGCTTCCTTTTCCTACAAGTTCATGTAATTATGCCATGTGCCCTCAAGAAATGAACCAAAACAAAGCAACGTTTCCTTACGCCAACGAGAAGCAGAATTCCCAAGAAGAATTTCCTGACAATTAACTATGCTGCAGCATTGTGGGCTGCCCAGGAGAAATATTCAACGCTGGGCACAGAATTCCCTTCTCTGAGACCTTTTGCCCTTCTAGAAGAGAACAGAACGAGGTTTCCTCCCACAAAGGGGTAAAACAGGCTTTACCAGCATGCGCAGAAATGTTCAAGAACCCCAGGAATGACCGAATGTGAAGAGCAAGGTTTGAGAGAAGGTCTTCCTGTCCCATGAGGAGTACGATTAGATCAAATTCATGAAGAAAGAGAAATCCCCACGTGTAAGAATGGCTTTTATTTTTCTGACGCACCAGCATCTGTGCATAAAGACAGAGTTCTCTCTCTGAGGGGTTGAGTCAGTTGCACAAAACTGCCGTGCAGAAGGCCTCAGGCAAATCAGCCCCCTCTTACAAACCATCACAACACACAACTCCGGGAATTAACGAGGTTCAGACAAATCTGAGCATTTGCTGATTAGTCTGTGCAATCGTTGGAGAAAGCACCCACGTCCCAAACCACAGGCTGCCTTTGGGGGCCACAGCCTTTTGAAAGAGCCCCCGGAGCCCCCAGCAGCCATGGAAGTGGAGCGGTGGGAAAGAGAGGCGCGCTCTTCCCCTTCCTACCTTTTCTCTGCTCGTGGGGGGCAGGCAAAAAAGAGAGTTTTCCTTAGTAGGTGAAAACAGCCCTGGGAGGGTGGTTTTGAGGAGAAAAGCATGAGGCCGAATAGGCCCCCCACCCCTTTCCTCCAAAATTGCTGCTCCAATTTATAATTGTTGCAGTTCAGGGGCAAGAAAGCTGAGTGTCTGTGCAACAACAACAGTGCTGTGAAACTGCCCCATTTCATCGTACGCATTACCCCCGTGGCAAACCGCGTTCACTACGGAGAGGAGAGCCCTTTGGCGGTGTTGCTTTGGCAGGGCTGCAAGGCCGTAGGCCTGGCCTGCGGGAAGAGTCCTGCCGGTCCGGGGGCTGAGCGTGGCCTGGCCGGCTCCCCTTCCTCCCCCCGGGGCCCCAGCCCAGAGCGGCTGCCAGCGCGTGGGCAGCCCTCACCCAGGTCCACCAGGATGGCGTGCTGCTGCGCGGTCAGCTGCTTCAGGAGGTCTTTGTAGGAGATGTCGGGAGGCTGCTGCTTATTCGGGAGCCGGTGTCGGACACGGTGCTGCACGGCCAGAAACTGCCAGATTTCTCCCCGGCGGCTTTTGGGGACGCCTGAGCCAAAAAAAAATGAAGAATGGAGAGACAGGGGAGAGAGATTCAGACACAAAATATACTGCAAAGTATGCCACGGTTGAATACACCCCATGATACTTATAGTAACGTCTATTTCTTTTCACGATTTGTTACCCGCATTCGTATTTTTCCTGCAATCAGACCTATACACACGCGGGCAGCCTTGTGAGTGAGCTAGAGCTTAAAATGTCTGGTCGTGGCGAGGCCTTTTTCTGAGCTTAAGAAAACAAGGTTTGCCTTTGATGATCTTGAACGCTAAGTGGGTTGGACCTGATGAGCGTGGTGGGCGGGAGACGATGGGAAACTGCAGGGCTATAAACAGGGCTATATAAAGTTGCAGGGGCTAATGCAATACTCAGTGCTGTAATCAATCAATCGATCCATCACTTATCAACTGAAAACACCAGGCAGCTGACGCAAAGACACCCACTGAGATCTGGAGACAGAGCAACATTTCTGGGTCGATTATGTTCCTTCTCTGCAGGTGTGGAATTTCCCCTGGAGATGCAAAGCCTTGGTAACAACTCGTCCCTTTTTTCTAGGTACTAAGTATTTTGGACTCAGAACTTACCATCTTTCAGGGTAGTATGAATATCTTCCACATCACATCTGATTTTGGCTCTGCAGTTCAACAGTTTCTTGTCCCAGATATTAATAACATCTTTCTGACAGGTTCCAACTTCCTCATAGTCCAGCTTAATTTTTCTGGATTGAAGCTCATCTCTGCTTGCTGCAAGAGAGCAGAGACGTGACACCTCTTCAGGTGGATGACCACAGAAGAGCAGTTGCCTTCGCTGAGTCTGAACGCTGGATGCTGGATCCCAGGCACAGATACCGCAACTGAGATGGGCCAGCCAAGAGAGAAGCACAGGAGGCTGCTCTCTCACTGGGCAGTACACATTTAAGCCTTCCACAACCCAGTTCTTCAACTAATGTTTCGTAAGACTAAATAGCAGGAGATGGTCTTCCTAGGCTGATTCAGATATTTGCTTCCACTCAAAAGTCAGCCTAATATTCAGAGTTTACTAAGCTTTCCACCCACCATGGGCTTTGGTCTGGTCTCCGTCCACACGTGTACAACTTGTGCCACCCGCGTGAGAGATGTTCCCACCTCCAGGTTGATCATTAAGGTTCTAGTGAGTCGCGAAGAAGAAGGGGAAAGGCGTGCACACAAAATCCTCAGGACAAAAGGGCTGTTTCCCCCATAATGCAGAATGTCAGTCACAACTGACAGTTGCAGCTGACACAAAGTCAGTGTTCACTGAGTATAATACTGTTAACAGCAATTTAAAAAGGAGGCATGCAATTCCTCATAGCACTGATTCCACTACATTACGTATATTCCAGGCATTCCACAGGTGTAGCAAGACATCGATATTTTGATAGTGGAACTAAATCTATAAAGCTTAAGATGTAACACTGGCCATCTCGCAACTCCACAATGGAAAGTGATCTTTGACCTTCTCTTAACCATGGCTATGGCTGCATTTAACATTTGCAACAACCCTTTTAGAGCAGGCAAACTGGATTAGCCTAGCCAGAACTGAGTCTTCATTCAGGGGAGGGGCATGTTTTTGCGAGAAACTGCAGTGCAATTGTGTTATTCTGCATTTCTACCCACAACATGTCCACTCTCATTTCTATCAGGTTTACTTGGGGTTCTCTGAGCTTGGTTCTTTTCTTGCAAATGTTTCATTACCTGGCTAGGCAACATCTTCAGTGCAATGAAAGGTTTGCAAGAAAAGAGCCAAGCTCAGAGAACCCCAAGGACTCCACAGTTCAACCCTGAGCGACACATATTCACCTCTATTGCTATCAGGTTTAGTTCTTCAATGGGCCTTTAAGACAATGGCCATGAGTTTCATACTTGTGTCGCAACCGCTTCACTGATGTGCAACAAGCAACTTGGATGTTGGGCTGAGTTGCTACAGAATCAAAAATGCAGAGTGAGCCTTTTGGGGTGGGCTGGGGTGGAGGAAACAGATTATGCTAAAGCTCCTTCTGGTCAAGTTCATTTTTTATCTACACAGCTAGCTGAGGGGCCCAGTGGCAGAACTGAGGGTGAGCCCCAAGGGCAGCTGAGATTAGCCAGGAGGTGGGTGGGCTGGGGTGGGGTGGGAAAGAACCGCAGAGCTGCAGTGGAGTGGCAGAACTCTCGTTTTGGACACCCGAAGCCCCGATGTGCCATAGGCAACTGCCAGGTGGCACTCAATACTGAGCTAAAAGGCCCAGTGATCTGATTTTGCACGAAAGGAGCTTTCTGGGTCCTTCAGAATACCTTTTCAACTCCGAAGGCCTCGATTTAACACTCCAGTAACAATGCTAATAAGCAGGAAACAGTGGATATCCTGCCCAGCCAAAGGAATTCTGAAGCCTGGTCAATTACAATGTCAGGAAACGTGTTAAGCTTTTACCAACAAAACATTGGAACCTAAACTTCCATTTCCAAGTCTTCTTCTGGACCACTGGTTTCCTTCTTAGATTTCCTAAACATGGTGTGCGTGTCTCTCTGTGTTAAGTGCAGCTCCTGAAGGAAGGATTCCTTTGCCTGGGGACAAGGCAGGAGAGGGCCCTCTCCCCGTGGCAGGAGGATGGACCTTTAAGGAGTCTCTCCTGTTACTTGGGACAGGCAGGCAGGTCCAGAATGGAGAGGTGCTTTCTTGGGCACTCGGGCCCCAAACCAGGTCAGCAGCCCCCTTAAGTGGTGCCCAGGAAGCAGCTGGGAACCAGGGCAGACTTTTCCAGAAAGGAATCATGTGGACCCTGTTCCTAGCAGTGGTTAGACAGACCGAGCAGCCTTGGGCCCAACTCTGTACCCTTTCGAGGAGACCGAAATAGCTGTTGGCTTGTTTTCTGCACTGATGTTTCAGATGTTGACGCAACTCAGACAGAGATCTTTAAAAAAACAATCAACCTCCCAAACCCTGAACATGCAGGTGTAGTGTGTGTGTCAGTGTGCGAACCCAAGTGCAGACAGGGGTGGGGAAACAGGGAAGCCGTGCATCTCACCTTCTGTAAAACAAAGCATCACTCAAACTCCTCGACAGCATTAGGAAGAACAGGAAGTGTTAAAGGTGGTTAATCTATTTCATTAAGAACGATTAGGTTACAGAAGAACAGCTTAGATGGGGGGGGAGAGAAACATCTGCCCAGCTGCAAAACTTTTATGTTCCCCCCCTGCAGCCCTTTGGTTTGCCCTGAGCAACAGCTGCCAAGGAAATGGCCCTGCTAGCCGTCAACAAGCAGCTGAAATGCCCAGGAGTCAAAATCTCACTCAGGCAGAATTCCCACCGCCGCTCTTTGTTATTTTCTCATTTTCACCCTTTCACATTTATCACGGGGGAAGAAAATAAATTGCTTCATGCTTTTTAGTTCATAATACCCACCGATTAGAACACTCTTCATTCCCCGAACATATTCTGTGCTTTATTTTACACAGACCTCCCTCGACATCAGTTAAATGGCATTTCACCCAATGCATCACCCGGGCGTTCAAGCGAGACAGTAAAGGCGAAATAAAAGGAAACCCCACTTCTGCAGCAGAGGGGATCGGGGGCTCTACAATCGAGCTGCCCAGCACACGAGGCAGCCAAGCCCCACGCTTAGGCGAGTGTGAGGCCCAAAGCGGGACCTCACGTTATCCCGTGGTCAAGCTGAACTTGTGCTGAGCAGAGTTTCTCCAGGGTTTGTTCCAGGGTAACCTATGTGGACCTGGCTTCTGGGGACATCGGAGTCTGGGGAAGGGGCAGGCCCCCTCTGGCCCCTGGGAGAGCTGGAGAGAGTTCAGAGCGCTGCAGCCGCCCTGCTTCCATCTCTTCTCCTCCTGCTGCAGGTACGAAACTACCAGCAATGGTGGCCATCCGTTTCCTCCTTCCTCTCGATGACCAAGTCTGAATTATAATAAGCAGATGAACCAGTTCCAAATCAGGGTTTGGCTGGGGTGGGAGTGGGGCCAGGTGCATGTGGGAAGTTCCTGGAGACCACGTCCTAAGGCAGGCCAACCTCTGCGTGGCAACATATGTTCCTGTTTTCTCCTCACTTTATTCTAAGCAAAGGAGGGTAAGAAACCTGAGCAGAGTTTCTTCCATCCATCATCGCTCAACGTCCTCAGACAGATGACATTAAGGCTTGTCCTCAAACCACGCGGCTGGTCTCTGTCTCCCTGAAGAAATGAAGAGCGCCTAAAAGCTGCCTCTGGCGCCTTCCCCTGCTTGGCACTGATGGCAAAGACCGCAGGAGCGGCCGCAGGACCCTCTTCTGCCCACGCTGGCCTGCCCACCACTAAACTAAACATCTGCTCCACGTTCAGAAATAACTGTGGGAGGAAGAGGAAGCAAATGAGCGGTGTCTGGTGGGAGGGAGGGAGGGCAGCAGTAAGTCCCCTCAAGTTGAAGGAATAAAGAAGAGCGGGGACTGATCTCTCAAATAGGAATGTAATTAAAAGACGACAGGAGAACAAAAGAACAATTTTGAGGTGCTGAACTCCTGCAGGAAACTCAGACCCAGCCCGATCCAACTGCCATGCCAAAACAGCAGGATGGGTTTGTGATTCTTGTATCTGCATTTAATGAGTTACTCTAAAATACGTATATGGAGAGGCAGAACGTAAGTCCTCAAACGCCACCGGAAAGTCCTCTGCCCGCCCCTGCTGGTCTGCAGCCTGCACCCACCTTCCAGCTTCTGGTTCTCCTTCTCCATCCGGAGGAGCAGGATTTGCTGATGGATCGCTTTTCTCCACAGGCTCTGCAGCTCCTCCGAGTTCTTCTTCTCTCCAGCCTTATCTTGGGCATCCTCATTTTGCAACATGGAAACCAGGGGAGCTTCGTCAAACGACGGCGGAAGCGGGGACAACGGCAACAATTCGTTTCCATCGCACCCATCTGGAAAGAACCGCTCGGTGAACTGCGGATTCGATAAACGTGATCGGGCATCTGAACTTGAGGACTGCTTTGAAGAAACGCAGCCAGCCCAACCCTAACTGTGCATTATGGTGGGTGGTCATATCCACCCCTGTTACCCTG
This sequence comes from Python bivittatus, assembly GCF_059951505.1. Lineage (NCBI taxonomy): Eukaryota > Metazoa > Chordata > Lepidosauria > Squamata > Pythonidae > Python > Python bivittatus. The sequence continues at coordinate 19,650,857 of NW_028277053.1, forward strand.
GTGCTACTCTTCCCCTACCCCAGCCCCTTGACCCACAGGGCAGAGACCCGAACGAACACCTTCTGGAATTCGGTTTATGCTGCAAAGTCCCTAATGCCGTGCAATACACAACCTTCAACCCTGTGCCCCAAACCAGCAAAACTGTATCCTGTTCAGAAAACGGAAGAGAGGAAGAATACGCATTACAGTATTCTGGAGTTCAGATTTTGTTATTCTGGATTTTTTTGACCCCAAACGCAGAGTTTCTTGCCATGCAATACTGATTTTTCATGCAAGAAGGAGCCACTCTCTCACCCTTGGCACCCCCAATTGGTACTGACACAGACAATGCATTTTAACACCCAGCCACACTTATCGCATGCCGGACATTAAGGGATGTTCTTGACTCTTCTGTAGTGCTGCTGAACCAACAGATCCAGTCAACCATGCAAAAGGGATTTATAATTGTGCCTGAAGAGGTCTGTAGCAGGATCCTTTATTTATCATAATTCAGGCTCTGAAGTAGCTGGAAATAAAATCAAAGAGCACAAACCTTTCTCTCCTGGCCAACAGCCATTCAGAGGTATGTGTTCATGGGAGGCCAAGTGCCAAACTAGGGCCCCCTTTCAATATAGCATCCAAACAGCTGTTAGGACCTTCTGCTGGCAGAAGCTGTGGGGTCAATGCGATTATGGGCACGTGCAGCAGAAATGCAGACAGTGACCGTTTTTCCTTTATTACCACAGAAAAGGGACAGACATAAATTCTCCCATGCTTTACATTTTAGCAAGAAACACAGAACAAGCATTTATCCATTCTCTGCGGGTCAGTCCAGAAGTAAATCTAAAAGCAGCTGAGTTTAGATGGTGCTAACATTTCCTGCTAAGCCAAAGCCAGAACAGTTCCAGGTGCATTCGAGCAGGTATTGTAAGCAGAAAAAAGAATATTTACATCATGCCTGGAAGAGGTTTAGCGTGTGCTGGACCTTATTATGTCAAAGCTGCAGAGAAGCTACTCTCTCGCCATTCCTTAATCTAGAAGCTACTCAAAACTTTACACGAATGATTGGCAACTGCCCATGCCCCAGGAAAAGGCTAGAAGTAATAATGTTAATACAGTATAGTATATAATATTATCATCTCTTACATAAACATACCATCTAAAAGAACCTGCAATTAGCTACAACAACTTAATTGGGTGACGAAAGCATCTTGACAGCAAGAAAAGATCCCAATCTTAAAAGCTGAACATTCATCTCAACTTCTTATTTCCCCTTCGAGATACTTGATGACTGGCACATAATTGAATGTATTTGATCTAAATAATGGTTAGGAATTTTGACTCCCAAGTGAGTTTTGAAATTTTGACTTTTGAAATTTTAAGTACAACCAATCCTAAAGAGTATCACCTTCCTCGCTTTCAAACAATATTAAAACGCCGGAAGAGAGATTGTGAACGGCTGACCCACAGACCTGTGCTGTTTCTTGGACCGTGGCGCTGCCTACCGAGGTCCTGGAGAGCTGAAGGCCCAGTCTTCGGCAGAAAGTCCCTGGCCTTATGAAGGGAAGAAACTACCATTCATTGCATCACTTTGGCGAGGACCACTAAGTGGTCACCTCTGAAACAGCGCATTAGAAGAAGTCAGTCGTGCACTTAGGCCGGCAGCTTACACCAAGGTAGCCAGCTAATCAACATCCAGGAGGCTAATTAATGGAAGAACACTTCCATTTGGGACCTAGATGTTAATATCCAAGAGACAGCCATCTTTGAAAGAGAAAAGGAAACCCAGCAGGCGCTGCCTGAATCGTTTTCCCCAAGTCGGCACAGACCTTGCAGTTGCATTGCTGACGGGGATTTCTTCACGGGCGATGCCACCCTCAGGAAGATCCTCTGCCGCCAGGAGATCCGACGGGGGGCCAGGGCGAGCCCGCCAGCCTTTACGGAATCGCTGCTGCACACGGAGGAAGTCCTCTTCCTCTTCTCCACATCGCTGTAGGAAGGACCAGGATGAAGAAACGCAGGTCACTGAAAGCAGTCCTTCGGGCGAGCGCTTAGCCGTGGCCCATCCAAAGCCACCAGGAACCTTTACGCACCCAGGGTTGCTTCCTACCACCAGAATCAGGGCTTCCCAGGGCTTCCAGTCGGGGCCCTGGACTCACCGGGGCCCAAGAGCGCCTCCCCATGGCAACTATGAGAAAAACATGCTTGCCGCCCCCTTCAGAGCCAGAAACCTTTCCGTACCCCTGGGAAACCACATGCCAGGCTCCCTCGAGTCCCCGAACCCTGGAATTAGTGAAAATGCACTAATGGCCTGCTGGCGATACTGAAGACGGAAGATGGCACTGCAATTAGGGAGAAAACCTCCAGAGACGCTACCAAATCTGGGGTGATTTCTCACCCATCCCTCCTGTCCGCCCACCCTGAGGCTCTTACACTGGCGATGGCCTCATCCTTTTACATAAAGGAAGCTACATGAGACAGGTCAGGCACCATTAATGAAGGGGGGGCTCAAAATAAGCATGTGAAATCTCCAAAAATCATTGGGGATGCAGGACGTTAAATAAAAAAAATCAAGGTTTTGCTATTTCTGCAGTTACCAGTTTTTGCAGTCTCTACCCATTTTTTATTGATCAACAAACACAAGGTAAAGGTGGCCTCAAGGATGAAAGAGAACCCCCTCCCCAAAAAAACCTTACTTTTCCTTTGTACCTTTTCCACCAATGCACAAAAAGGGGGAAATGGGCACACTGTGGGCGCCTGTGAAAGGAACCGCACCTCCCGGATTGTTTGGGCAGCTGAGACCAACTGAAACGCGTGTGGCTGATGGTGGAACGACGCTGGAATCAAAGTGGGATGGATGAGAATTAGGGGGTGCTCTTCCTCCTTTGGGAGGGGTTTTTAAAAGATGTTTGAAGTCTAAACAAACACCTGCTTTAGATGTTTTCTGCTAACATGCTTCTGCTTGTGTGCCACGTCATGACACACTCGCTCACCTCTGATGTAGAAGTGAAGCTGGTGACCATAGGAACACGCCCAAGCAGTTTGGGATGGAGAGCGGTTTGCCACTGCGCTCTTCCATGGTGTTCTCCTCAACTCTCAGTCCAGCCTATAGCTCAGATACTCTGGGGCCTTCTTCCACCCAGGCCCTAACCATGTCCATCTCTGCTCAGTGCCTGAACCCAGACAAGGTCAGCCAGCTGCTGAGACTACTATGAAGAACTCTACTAAATTCTTAGCGTTTACGGGCCAGGGCACCGTCCAACCTATTTCTCCCTTAGCCAGCCTCCAAATGCCACCTGTAAAATCAGGTTCTGGCAGGAAGTTCTCTCTTCTATCCATTGTCCTTCCTCTAAGAAAACCTGCCATAAGATGAAATATATATTTAAATTAAAATACAGGTGATCCTATTTCAGGCCAAATTTTAGCTTTGGAAACGGCAAGTATTTTGTTTTTTCAGTACTTTAGCACAACTTCATGTACTTGAAATTAGTATATACACAAACACAGCATTTCATTTTTCAGTACTAGAGCTAACACACTTCCTATAAATAGGTCCCAGACCAAAACTAAAAAAGGAAGTGATCTTAACTAATGAGTTAAAAAGGAGGAGGAATACATGAGTCTGAAGCACAGCATTTTCTCTTTTAAAGTAAACTGCAAGAAAGCATAAGAAGAGAAACACCTTCTTTGGTAATTTAAAAGGTAGCCTTTCTCTTTCTCCTCCTTTCTCAAGGGAAATGCAGAACATAAATAAATATATGATTAAGAATAAAGCAATTAACTATTGCTAAACAACCGTCTTAAAAATCTGCCTCTCCTGCAGTTACAACTATTTGAAGTCCAACTATCTCATAAAAGTTTAAATCTTTAACAGCCAAAGAAATGGTTTAGCCAAAAAATGCAAACAGCCCACGAGTCCTAAAAAGGTTACAAACAGCAAACTTCCAAAAAGAGAATTAGCAGTATCAACATTTGGTTTTAAATTACCCCTGAAGCTATAATTCAAACAAGCATTCAGATCAGCTCTCCTGGAAGTTAAATATGTTTACAGTTTAATCATTCTCATTTTTCCTCCAGCAATACAAAAAAGTCTTAATACTTTTTAACGTAATGCAAAACATTCCTGCTTTTGGGAATCTGGATCATTTTTTAAAAAATCAGTATTAAATAAGACAGCAAAACCATTAATGCATTATGATAGTAATTACAATTGTCTTTGACTACCACACGGCTCATCCATCGGCACGACCCGTTTGCATCTTTATCCTTGCGCAGGTACGTAAGAGGCACAAGGAATTTCCAGAGCATTAGCCCTGCTTTATCTCAGACAGCTACGAGACCCTGCTGTAAGAGCATGTACTGTATTCCTACCTGCCAACTCCCAAGGGGGAGATTTCTACAGAACTTCGTTATCAAAAATATACAATACTTACAAAGCCTCTTCCTTCTTCCTGTTTATGAACTTCACACTGAGCTTCTCCAAAAACAAAGTGGGATTTCCTGCCACCCCCCAAAGACCTTTGCAGCCACGTTTCACGACTGACACCCCAAATTATGTTGTCATCTTTCTGTGTGTAACGGGAACGCTCCTAATTGGATCCAGCTGACCCAAGAGAAATCTTTATGCTGATGCCCAGTATTAACATTTGCATTCTCTACTCTGAATTTGAATCTGCTTTCAGTTCAACTTCTCTTTTCCTTGAAAGAAATGCATTAAATTAAGGCATCAGACCCAGGCCTTAGCCGGCACCCTCTGAAATTAGTCAGAAAACCAAAACGTGCACATGCATTGGAGAAAAACGGCACACACATATTCACTGAACTTGATGTAAGGAGAATTATTCACAAGCACATGAAATGAAAACATTTCTCCCCAAGCTGCCAAGTTAGCACCAGCTTTACTTCACCACCTGGCTGGTTTGGAGATCTGCCTCATCCCCTTGCACTGGGTCAAGCTGCAGGAGAATCACGCGTGTGCACCTTTTGTGATCATCCTAAAGCCACAGAGGAACGCACGGACCTTTAGTTCAAAACTTAGGTGGGCGTCAAGCGTTAGCGAGTCCAACTACTCAAGGCTGTTGCAAATTGCAAACATCGTGTGACTCCAAGCTTTGTCCTCCCAGACAGGACGGATCAAAGGCTGCGTGTGGGGCTTTGCACTTAGTTTGGAAGAGCTGCTCCCAAGGATGCAAGAGGGCTCTGCTTTTCAGCTCCTCCATGCTCCCGGGAAGGTGCAGCAGAACCCTCTCTGTGCAGTCCAAGCCCCTCTTCCAAGCGGGACCCCAGGCCCTGCGCTGCCCCAGTGAACAGCCCTGGGCACTCCGTGGGGCTTCTCAAGGTGCTACAGCAGTGTTTCTCAACCTTGGCAACGTTAAGATGGGTGGACTTCAACTCCCAGAATTCCCCAGCCAGCATGCTGGCTGGGAAATTCTGGGAGTTGAAGTCCACCCATCTTAACGTTGCCAAGGTTGAGAAACACTGCTCTACAGAATTAAGCTGGAGGTCTGAAGCTAAAGTGAAGGGACTGTTCTGCCTTCCCAAATTAGAAACTATGGATCTGACGTACGTGAGAACCAGTACTGAGGTTTCAAAGTAACCTCCATAGTCCTTGGCGTGGCCATTCACAAGAACCAAAACGTTTAGGAGGTGGTGAAGCTCCTAAAGCAGATCTTCACCTCCTTTCTTAAAATCTGCTGATTAACTCCTCGCAGTCATGCACAAAACGGCATATTTTTCTGGCCCCTGGAATCAGCGAGAGCCATTTAAGGAGCAGCATCCTCCCTTCCACCTCCGATATGAGAAAACAGCTCTTTTAAGCGCCTGCTGTCGGGTGCAGTATTCAGACAGCTTCTCCCTGAAATCTGCAGAAACATTTTTAATGTTCTAGAGCACAACCAAGGAAGGAAAAGTCTACTGGAAGGGAACACCGTGACTGCTGTGGCTCTCATCAAGATTAAACAAACAATGCCTTAAGTCTTCATCTAGACTAAAGAGTGTTCGCAGATGTCAATGCAAGGGAAGGTAGATCAAGCTATGTTAGAACTTTAATCGTATGGAATTTCTATGAAGTCAAAAATGTTGAGTGCAAACGCTAGAGGCGGGCTTGCATCTCAACTCATAAAGTAATGTGGCTAAAAGCAGAGCAACAGACTGAATGTCATACATCTTTAATTCTTGTTCCTTGAACTTCAGTGTTGGCACAATAAAGGTCACTACGCACCCCAGGAATGACACAGAAGTCTAAGAACTGGGGAGCTCCTGTCCGTTTGAGGCTCTGCAACATAGCTGCGTTCATGAGCAACAAGACAGTGAAACCGCTTTTTTTAAAAAGATGGAGGCACTGAATGGAGTGGAGACTCCAGCAGACCCTTGCTCAGCCATAGCAAGAATATTTTCTTCCTCCAAGCCTGAGGAAAGGGAAGATCAGTGACTCTGTAGTGCTGCATCACCCTCCGCCTCCAAATAAAAACTTCCCTGAACTGCCCCATGGCGTCCTGAATGGGGCAGCCTGGATAAGCTGGCCAGTTAAAGAGTGCACTGTGAAAACGAGAAACTTTGCCCGGAGCGCACCCCAAGGCGTTGCTGCAGGTGGCTGAAATTGTGCTACTCAGTTTGCAGCTTTTTTAAAAAAACAAAAACATGCCAACATTAATCATACTTTGTCACACAGCAAAATACAGAAATGCTCATTAGTGGAATGACCACTGAGAGGATCAACATTGCCAGTGTTGCCCACCTTAAAAAAACCTGAATTGTAAAAACTTTTACATTAACCAGCAGTGGTGTGAACTGAAGCTATTCTCAGGTAGCTTTTTTCAAGTTCAGGCAATTTTACAAACTATGGCAGGTTTTCATTCACCATTAAGCAACACTGTCTCAAATTGGCTGTGGAACAGCTATCAGGAATCCTGCCAAATTGCCTCCCCGATCCCAAACCACCGAAGGATCGAAACTCCCTCCTTGCCCACGTCCAGGACGAGTGGGGGGACAAGGAGGGCATCGGGGATGCAGCAAAGCCTTATGGGGTGGTTTTAGCAAGGAACCCCACGTCTGCAATCGGAGGAATCAGGAACTCTAGACAGAGCCCCATGACTTCTCACTCTCTGGGTTGGCAATGTTGATTTGAACCAAAGTGGCAGCCGCGCGACAGCCGGTGCCAGAGTTAAGCCCGTCTATGCCTGCAGCTCTGAAGCCACATGTCCACGGAGTGCATCAGGCAGAGGTTCTCGTGAGATGTGTCCTGAGCAGCCAATGCTGTGCTGGCAAGCCAGACGGGTGGAAATGCAGCGGGGCGGGCAGCGGCGGCGCTCTCACCTCCGGGGGGGTTCACCTTCAGGCAGAGGAGCCGGCTTTCCAGAGCTCTGGTACAAGCTTTTCAGGAAAGAAGGGGCAGAGAAAGAAGGAGGGAGCCTGGGCGGCACGGAAGACTCACTCTCGCTGCGGACACGTTGGGCAACTGCCAGCCTGGCAGCGGGCAATAAGAGAAAGGACAGCCAGTCAGTCCCAGGCTAGCCTTTTAAAGGAGGCCCAGCCTCCCCCCCACATCCACCGCACGAAAGGCCAGAGCTCACCCAGACTTACGGCTGGGCATCGTCCCCAAGACAGCCTGCAAATTAGCGCTGAATCTACTCTACGAGATCTTGCTAAACGTAAGAGGGCGGGCATGGCACCGGAGCGCAGCCAGAGGGCTGACCCCAAATGGCTAACATGCGGTCCGGTCCGTGAGTGGCTTCCCCCTGAGATCCCCCGCCTCCCCTCGGCAGGGCGCACGAGCTAAGAAAAGCCACCCGGAATCTGGGCCCTCTTTCGGGGAGGTTCCCTCGCAGCCAGTGGGGGGCCGTCAGATGAGCGCCCTGCACGGGGATGTTCAGCCCCTCGACAATGGGATTACTTAGCACAGAGCCACTACCTGCGAGACTGCGCGTGTTGCGGATTCAGCCGTTCTACGGTGATTTATGCACACGCACACACACACTCACAGCCTGGTTCCAATCAAGCCAATAATATTTTGTCTGGGGTTTTGTGGTGTTGTTTTGTTTGGCCGAGTGCAGGGAGAGCGTTCCTGAGCAAGAAAGAACGCACAGCACTCAGTCGCATTCTGCAGGACAATGAAGTCATTTAATTCTAATCGTATTTACACAATTTCTCTGAACAAGTATTTCACCAAAGTTTTAATTCTTTCTGCAAAAAAAAAAAAAATATGGTGAGTTTTTTGGTAAAAAAAAAAGAGGGGGGGAGCAATAGATTTATTTCCACTTTTAAAATGGAGCGTTTGGGGGTTTCTTAGCCCCGACTGCTAGGCAATTCCAGGGTGGAACTGTTTACATGCCAGAAAATCAGCACATGGAAAAGCAACATATGGCATGGAGTTGCTGCTCTAATTAGGAAACTGGCTGCACGAGCAAGAGCACAGCTTTGCAGGGACAAAGAAAAAGAAATAAACGGTGTCCGTTGGACTAACCCCATCATTGCTCCGGTTTCCTGTTTCGCTGCAAGACTGTAGTGTGAGCTTGAGAAAATGTAAACAAAGCAGAGAGGCCAGACACTGACAAAGCCATCGCGCTTCTAATAAACTGATTTCTCTACTGTTCTGAAAACAGCATTACAAAGGAGTGAAATCTACAGTTGGCCTAAAGCACTTACTCCCTCAGAAGCAGACAAAACGCCATTTGGAGAGAAGTCGGAGCTGGCTGAACTCCTCCTCCTTGAATGGCGAGACGGCTATCAGAGGGGGAGCCCAAGAAAGCTTTTTCACACTACGGTCTTGGAGACAGACACACACAGACACACACACACACACACGTGACTAAAGAGGACCCCGTGTTAGAGTTGAGTCAGCTGGGCCCAGGCAGCAGGACTTTCAGAACTGCCTTGTTATCCATTTGGCCTGCGTAGACCTTTTCCACGAGTGGTTATGTCAGTTGCTTCAACAGGGGAAAAGGCAAATCAGAACAGACTGCCGGAGCAGTAATGCCCAGGAAATGTTTATCTCTTGACCCTACAAATAAGGGGTAAAAAGCCCAGGCTAGGGACGTTCCTCCATCCATCCCGTGAGTTATCTCCACTCCTCCAAGGTTGCTCTGGATCTGTCTGGTAAATTACTTTTGGTCCTGGAAGGTGTGGTGTGTCTGACTCACACGCTCCCCATGTGCTCTCTCACCAACCCTGCCCACGGTAGAGCCTCCTTGACAGATAATTCAGCCTGGCAACGTTATGCACAAGGGAGGAGATTCTGCAGTTTCAGGGACAACCCTGCTTTTTTTGTCATAGATTTGTGACCTCTTGAGGTCTAGAGTTAAGTATCAAAAATGTCCAGGTTTTCAGCTGACAAAGCCTTGAAGGACTCTCTGCACTCAGAAATCAGTCCCACTGAGATCACTGAGAGAGACTCTCAGAGAAGACCACAAGTTCACAAGAACCTACAAGGAGTCAACACCTCTGGATCTTGTGGAAGCCAAAGGGTGTGTCAACAAGGCAGGGATTAAACTCCTGCCAAGTTTCCTCACATGGAGCAGTATTTGAAGGCATTCAGAAGTTGCATCTGCAGCCAGAGAGCTGGCAAAAAGCCCCCTTTGTTCTGAGCACACCGTTCTGAAATGATTCAGCCCTCGCTGGTTCCAATTTCATTCACAGACCGATCTGAGATGCTGGAAATAATGTTTAAATACCTGCAGTTTGGGACTGAATAGCTGAGGACAGTTGGGTTCCACAAGATCTCCCCTGAGTTCCACCTGCCCACTTTTCTTCCTCGACTTTTAACTTCTGAATATTGGCCTTTTAAACGTGCTGATCATAACCTCCAACATTCCCAGTTTTGCTCCAAATTTTCTTTTGGTTATGATGTTCATGGATTCATGCTTTAAATGTTTCTTTTTCCTTAATACAGCACCAATAGCTTTTAAATGCTTCTTTTCCCTTTTAATGCTGGAGCAGCCTTTGAAGAAACCAGAATAAAGATCTTGTGCCACAAATAAAACAGAATCGAATCCAAGTCTGGACTAAGCTATACAATTTCAAACAAAACAAGCCTCTTGAGAAATTGTTCCTTTGCCTTATCTAAAGTTCTCCATGACTGAATTTAAATAGGTAGAATCTTGGAGATGACATCTTTCCATCCATTTCAAACTATTCACGCCTGTCTGAGTGCACAGGACTCAGTGACCAACTTTGTACCCTCAGGCATCATTGCTATGCGGAGGCTGAAATGTACCCCTATCAGTATACCTGCTGGGAGTCGGGTGGCACATATGACTATGATTAGAAGTGTACACCTGGTTCCTTAAAGTCTGTTACAACCACTTCACCCCAGCTTCAAGCCCCTGCGCATCCGAAGGCGGAACTGGCATCCCGGAGCCAAGAACCTTGGGAGGCCTCCCCGTTGGGCAGCCAGCGAGCGCCCGCTCTGAAGGAAGCCCGGGCGGCTGCCAAGGCCCCTCCTGCCCCCAGCCCGACTCACCTGCTCTGCTCGACGGAGCTCTGCCTCAAGAGAGGCGACCTGGCGCTCTGGGACCGTCCATCCTGGAAAGTGATCCTCTTCTTGGAGGCGGAGGGCGGGTGGCTAAAGGTATGGGCGCGTCTTCTGAACTGGGGTGAGTCGGAATCCTCTTCGGGGAAGGGGTGCCCGGCCAAGGCGACGGGAGAAGCTGGAGGGGTGGAGGGCGGAGAGTCTCCAGAGGAGCACTCCTACGACAGGAAGCCACAGACAGGGGTCAGGCACCGTCCCAGCGCCCCGCACCTTCTGCGCATCTCCCACGCACAGAGGAGAGGCGGTCTTCCTGCACAAAGGCAGGCGAGTGGCAAAACATGCCCACCTCTTTGCTCGCAGAAGGGGCAGCCCCCTCTGGAGAATGCAGCCAACGCTCCACCACAGCTGAGGGAGCCCAAACGTTACTAGAGGAGCATCTGACTTCCTTTGGGGAAGGAGGAAGAGCAGGAGGAGGAAGGCCACGTCCTCACCAACACTGGCCCCTTGGCTCCGTTCCTGCATCTGTCGTGGACAGGATTTCCCTGCCTTGTCCCAGCTGCATCGGGCAACCCAACAGGGTCATTGAAAACCATGCGAACAGCCCTGCCTTTACGTCCCGGGGGGAGGGGGGAACAATCCCTATTGTAGGAGCCACCCAGAGAGCATTTAAAACAGGAAATAAGTGGAACGTGTGCCATGACTTTTCTTAGCACAAGCCAGGTTTAAAAGAGAGTCCCTTCAGGGACAGCACAGCACCCCCACTCAGACACACCCCTACTGCGGTGCTGAGCAGAGGAAACTTTTTCTGTTCATACAAGAGAAAGCACAGGGTTTTCAAAGTTCACTACCCTCTTAGTTGCTCCCTTTAACGTTCGAAAAAAATAAACACAAGAATGATTAAAAGAATGCCTTCTGTTCTTCTGCAACGGTTTCTACCCTTGGTCCTCCCGCCCACTTGGTACTCACTTTGTCAGAAGTGAGATGGTTGCACCTTTCAAAGCTATCCGTGCTCCCCAGACGGCCACGCGTTCGGCTAGCCCCCTGCAAAACACAGAGACCGCTCGGTTGCGCCCACTGCCTGCATTCTGGGGTCCCTGCACTGGGAGGAGGCCCCTCCGAGGCAGTATCCTTCAAAGCAATTCACAACGGGGCAGTGATGCAGCCCGGCAGCCCAGCAGCTCCTTGTGAAGTCTGACTTTTCGTAAGCCTGGGGACTCTCCCTTCTTGGAGATCCATTTAAAAACAAATGGCCACAGCGCCTGGTGTACAGTATTTGGAAAAATACCTTTTCACAGACCTGTATACAGTGCTAAGTCATGCCCTTCCAACGTACAACAGCTGTCACAATGAAATTAAAGCTAAATTCCGCGGTCGTCATTTCGAAGGGAACTGAGTAATTAACACTCTCTAGGATGCCGTGAGAATTTTAGTTTTGGGAGGGGAGTGCGGTAAAGTATTTGACAAGTCACCTGCTTCCTCACTCCCCACAAAGAAACTAATTTTAAAAAGAAAACAGTGTAAGATGACTTGATCGACCACGTATTCCGTCCGAGCACTTTATCTCACCCTTGAGAAGATGTTCTCGAGAGAGCTGGTTAAAGATTTCTTGGCCTTGTTTTTCAGGATATCAAGTGTGAACCTTCCACTGCTGGTGGTGTTCTCTGGAATTGTACTGTTAGACGCGTTCTGCTGTTAGGAAGATAAACCGTCATATCAACACACGCAACTGAAGAAATCCGAAACGTGCAACCGTCAAACTGATTCCAAACAGAAGAATAACAAATACAGGAAGCTGTCAGGGACAGGGTTGGGTTGGGTTTTAGACAGAGATAAAACACTGTTTTGTCCAGCCGTTTCCCCCCCATTTCAAATGCAAGCCCTGGTTTTTTGCAGAGTCATCAATTTAGATGCAACGTCAGGTTTACAGGAATGCAGAACTGGCTCTTAGTTATTTAGCTACTCAATTTAAAGCAAATGCGACTGGGACGGCGAAAGCCTTTCTAGGTTCAGGAGAACCTCGTGCTCCCCAGCAGTGACGTTAACCAAGAAGGACAGTGCCGGCCACGGTCACAGGCAATTTCTTTGCCCGCCGGAATTCGATCCGGATCATTGCAACATCATCTGTTTCCAGATGAGTCTCCTCGGAAGCAGAAGGGAAGCCGTGAGGACAATGAAACGGCTCCAGGGCTCACCACCGGGGCCTCGTCAACATGGACATGCGTCTTTTGCTTCGCCTCGCACAAGCGGCGCAGGTGGAAAATCAACAGCTCGTTTTCTTCCTGGTCACTGATCGGCTTCATTTTCTGCCACGGGGGGGAGAAGGAGAGGTTACTCCTGACATCTACCCTGCTCTGTTTTGCATCCAGATATACCAGTGTTTCAAAAAGAAATAATTTCATTGCTCTTTAAGAACCATTAAAGACATTCCCATGCAAGAATGGGCGTATAGCAAACTCAGTTTAATTCGAATTTTCTTATTTATGGCCATCATCTCCCTAAAACAGCACACAGCAGAAAGGTAATTCAAGTCTTGCTGTATTTATAATGATACAATTGCTTCTGAATAAAACCAGATATGCTACAACACCATAACCTTTCAATTTGGGGGGGGGGGGTGTTGCTGAGAGAGAGAAATACCGAAATGCGCTTCTGATCCTCGGGGGCTCCAGGGTAGAGATCGGCCCTGCCACCACACCCCAATGGGAACAGGGTCACTTATTACCTGAACGCGCTCAAAGATATCAGCCTGTTCGTTGTCGCTGAGAGAGGACAGGTGTCTCTGGATTACAAGTTTGGCTCTTGGTGGATAAAGACCTTTGAAGAAAGATGGAAAGAAGGTCGTTGGGCAGAAGTTTCACTCACGGGCAGCCCTCCCGCCCCCTTCCCCGCAGCCAGAAAGACAGCTGGACTCAACAGGACTTGGCTCAAGTGTGGCTGCTGAAGTACGCCAGGCGCTTCCTTCCACACGGCCCCGGTCAGCCCCCGACGCCTCGCTCTGCCCGCCGACGCCCTCGCCTCCTGGCTACCCGGCATCCCTCTGAGTCGGCAAACGTTCCCTTGATCTCCCCACCTGGCCCTGAGACCCCTCCCGCCAGAGCTCTGCTTCCCCCCTTCCTCCCACAGGGCCGCTTGGAGGAAGCCCAGCCCAGCCCAGCCCAGCCCAGCCCTCTCCCCTTTCTCTCCAGGTCCATTTGCTGCCAAGGGCACAGTTAGCGATGGCCGTTGCGTGTGAGTGAGGGTCACGGGTTGGGGTTAGGCGGGACCTGCGCTAAGCCATGTGGCCCCTGCCCTCCTGAAGCGGGGGAGGAAGGTGGGAAGAACTTTGTAGAGCCATCCTGCACCACTGGCAGTGAACTCTGGAAGTGAAGAGGCTGTGCTCCAGAAGCCCCCGGGGAGGCAGCCCCCTCCGCTGAACGCGTCCTAAGGAGACTCCACCCGCACACAGGCACTCCACTTTTTATCTTTAAAGTCACCACTTTTACAAGCCCTACCCCTTTTCTACCTTCTCTAAAAATATAATAAAACAAAAAGGGGTCTCAGTCAAGAGAGGAGGCGAGAATAAATAAGTGCTTCATATCTTAATCAAGCTGCTCCATCTAAAACTACAGTTGGACGCCCACAGAGACGCACACCGTGAGCTAAACCTGCTTGTTTCACGGGCACCGTCCTGGCCAAGGCGCACTCTGAGTTTCAGCCCGTACCTTAAGCATTTGGGGAGTGTTTCCAAAATCTGAGGGAGGGGACAGTGCTGGTCCTTCAGAGTGCTGCCGTGCTCAGAGCACCATCAGTAAGCACATGTCCTCATTCCAGTCACTGGGTCGGAATAAGAGGCTCTTTGCGACATTTGCGCACAACAAGTGAACCCACCCAGGGTCCTTACCACTATCTGACAGGGGCGCCTCTGTCCCAGTCCTTTCGAGTATCTTTCAGCATCCGCAGCTGAAACGGAGCAAAGTCTTCAGAAGCTTGCGAGGGATTTGAACCTATCTTAACTTTGAACGCTCTGGCATCCTCTCGCTAACAGACTGTATTTTATGTTCGCGCTCTCTGAGGAGGAGAAGGCGGCACCGGCTTCACATCCTTTCAGCCCTGAGAACGCCAGGCTGTCCTCTTCGGAAGCCAAGGGAGCTAGTCAGTCCCTTCTGCCAACGTGGTTCGCCGAAGAGCGCAGCACAGCCCCTTTCGGCCTCCGCCCCGCCCCAGCAGGAAACGGGCGGGAGGGGGCCCTGCCGCCCTCAGCGCTTGGCTTCACAGAGCCTCCCTGGCTTCGTGGCTTCGCCCGCCAGAGGGGGCTCGCAACCCAACGCGTGCTCATTGAAGTAAACACTGGTAATCGTAGGAGGAAAGGTAAGCAGAGGGAGGCAAACATTTCTGCCCCATGGTCATCAGCAACGTTCCTACGACACAGTCGCTTTTTACCACCGACACCTGCTCCCCACGCAGGGGAGATGTTGCCCCTGTGACTAACAGGCATCTCTCCCACTGAATTAAGGGCTATTCGCACACTTCTAGCAAAGGAGAGTGATAAACAGAAATCCACCGAGGCCCATCGCCCTCAGCTGATCAGTAAGGAACGTTTCTGCTCGCTCTCTAAGAGAAAAGAATCAGCAGACAAGGAGTCTGCAAACATTTCCGAAGGCTGCAAGAGATAACCTTCCCTTCACACAAAGTCAAGGCTCAGAAGAATGACATGCTGAGGATAACTAAACGTAAGAACAAACATGAAAGTCCTTGCATTAAGCGGGTGGCATGGCTGCATTTGGAAGATTTGCATGGTTCTGGTCCACATGTCAGAACCGGGAGAGGAGAAAGGAAGTCATCTGGGGCCTCTTGGTTAGAGAAAACTGATGGCCCGGTCCTTCACCAACATGGCAAAAGAGCAAAGAGGTCTTTCAATGAAGTTAGATCGCTCCTCCATGAACCTGCCACCCCGATTTGTTGCCTTCAACTTTGAAAGTTGTAAAAGCAACTCACAGAAATATATAATATACTTGTAATGCTGTTCTTTAATTAATTAACACAACTAGCTAGCAGCCTCAGATGAAGCCCAGACTGAAACATGAGCTGGGCTAGGTAGGTCTGGTCTGGTCTTGCAAGATGTCCTTCTAGGTGGACACTATGAGATAATCTGGCACACAACCTCTTTGCTCTGTTGCTGCGACAGTGAGAGGATGCTCTTCCAGATGCTGAACCCAAACACATCTGGAACCAAAGACATCCCTTCATTTTGCTAAGAGAGCAGGAGCACGCCCTTTCTTTCTGCATTTATGGGGTCCACAAAGGCTTCCTGTCTGTGACTGTGCTTGTGCCTGATCATACAAATGAGCAGCAATAGACCGGGGGGGGGGGCAAGCGTGCTGGACAGGTTACGCGAAGGCCCACTGCCCCGCATCTCCTTCAGACTAGGCAAGCATCCATGGTTTAGAACTGGCCACCTTCGATCCTTTCACACAGCTTGTGCAGGGCGTGCATTGGGCAGGCCTCACATAGCTTGACCTGGGTCTTGGCGCTCTGCAGGGCTGCAGCCGTGCTAAAGGCTTGCTTCAGAGTCAGCATCACCTCGTCCACCTGGAAAGAGAATTTAAAAATTAAACCTGTGGGTTTTTAAGACCAGGAAGAGCATTTTTCCCAGGTTCAGCCAGGCTCCCAAACCAGCCAACGGAAGGGGAACAATAGACTGGGCAACCATTCTGCTGCTGGGGCCATGAAGTGGGCTGAGTTCCCATGGATTTCAATGGAGCTTCCATTGAAAACCAGATCACATTCAGCGCTCTGCGCATTATCTGGCCTGCAAAGAAGGCGCTCCGAGGAGCTCCAAGTAAACAGCCTGCGGCTGGAGCACATAGCTCTTTGACTGCCAGAAGTCCCGTTTCCTAGTCTTCCAGTCAGTCAAACTCTTGGAGGCACTGCTGGAGTCCTGCGGCTGAAGATGATGGGAGGCAAACTCCCAGCCCATTAGCAACCAGCTGAGGACCTCTTGCCTTTATGTCCCCAGACACCGGTCCTGGCTTGGTCCAGCACACAAGATTCCCACAGTCCCCCACTCTAGGGGGGCCTAACTTCACATGCTCTGTGGAAACAAGGGTCAGAGGTTGTGAGTCACTGGCATACAGATTCAAATCCATTTCAGGCCTGAACGGCAGATGAACAGATGGAGCTATTGAAGAAAGCCCTCCAAGAGTCTGGAAGGCACGTCAACAAGACAGGAAGCTACAGTAAAAACCAACTTGGCTCTGAACCTTCTGCTTCTTTGAAAAGATTTGGCAGCCCTTCTTCTGTTTCTGATGGCAAACGTTTGCAGGGAAGAGGGAGAGCCCCTTCTTTATCTGCCACTGCAGATAAAGTCTGTTAAGCGTTCAGAAGCCGCATCATTTCTGCTTCTGAAATCACCCTCTGCAAGGGCTCGTAACCATTCTCCGCCTAGGCCCAAGGGGCAGAGAATGATCTCGGTCAGGGCTCTGTCTAAACACGGTGAGCTATCGAGCCCAAGGTGAAATTGTCTGAAGCTGACTTCTGGCCGCCCGACATTGAAATAAAAACTTCCAATGTCTCAGTTCTGAAGTCTGTCCTGAATCTTTAACTCCAGAGAGAACTAAGAGCTCCCATAGCAAGCAGCCATTAGCCTCAGTACAGCAAAACATAATCCAGCTGAAATGCAAAGTCATCCCCAGTGGGTGTCCTTGGAGAATATGGAGAAACTTGTTCAGTCTCTCATTCACATCCTCCACCTCGCCCAGGATGTCCAACGTTTTAGCAATGGCTTCTTCTTTCAGTTGAGGCATCCTACATCCACATTCCCTCTGTGATAACACCACAGCAGGAAAGGTTAAGAATTTAACATCTGGCCTCCACCAGAGTCACCTTCACATCTACCAGCCCTGCTCTGGAAATCACTGCAGTAGAATGTGGAAAGGGAATGCGGTCTAGGGATTAGAAGGATCTCGAGGTCATGGCTGAGCACAAGCCAACTTCAAGGCAGCAAAAAGGCTGGTGGGATTTTAGGTGGCATTATGAGGAATACAACTCCAAGTCCCAGAAATAATTCTTCTGCTTGATTCTGCACTGACATTTGGAGTTCTTTAAACTGAATACCATTGGAGTGGGTTCAGCAGACAGCATGAAGATGGTCAATGGCATAAAAATAAATTCAGTGGGAAAAGACTGGGAAGTCCTAGAGGGGAGCAGCCTCCTCCAACGCTTGATGGAAGGAAGACACACAGCAGGCACGGAAGGAGCTGCAGCCACCAGACTAAATTACAGGATGGTAAATTCCAGCTGAATTAGGAGAAATGTCTTAATGGGACTAATTAACCATCTCGTTGGTCTCATTACTACTTTTCAGGTAGAAACTGGACAACCATTGTGGGAGGCTGGTTCGGCCCGTACAAATTTGCGACTGGAAAGAATTTGTGATATTTCTTTCTCTGGTATGAACCAGTTCCAGCTGAGCAAGCAAGCGAGTCTACCCAAGCATCACGTGGTTCCAGAAGCAGAAAGAAGTGCTATCTCATTTTCTTCTCCCAGTTCTGCGTCATCAGACAATACAAATGGTATTTTAAAGAGTTTGACTTACCAGAGATTCACTTGCACACTGGAACACATAGCAAGCATACTGATTTATTCCAGGCTCAGTGGATTCCCGACAAATAAAACCAAAATGATCAATGTGTTTTATGCCCTAGAGGGAAGGAAGTAGAAAAATGGAACACATCATCGTGAACATTTAGTTCAAGCAAATTAAAGAAGCCGTGATTAAAGCCACCTAGCAGAGTATAATCAGGGTCCTTTTTCTACTTTCGTGAGTTTTTGTGCGTGGTCGAGGGCATCTCTGGGATGTTAGATGAGAGGCAACAGCAGGATAGCCCAGGCGGAGAGGCCTCTCTTCCCACAGCCACAAAAGACTGCTCCTCTTCACGGTATACATGTGGACTTCCAGCCTCACAGACGCCCCCAAAGCAGCCTTTGCAAGCCACAAAGTCCTTTGCTCCCCCTCCCCCCCCCCCCCCCGGTAACACATTCTTCTACTTTGTGTGAGGAAATTTGCAGAAATGGTGCCACTTGCTTCTCTCCAGCAAGGTAAACCTTTAACCACACCTGACTGTGGGCATTTGCCTGAATTTGAACCAGTCTCAGCCATGAACAGCACCTGGATGACTCTCTCTAGGCTGGGAGGCTAAGCAGGGTCAGATCAGGTTTGACCAGGTCAGGACACCACCTGGAAGCCCTGGGCACCAGAAAACCTCTCCCATACATACTTTCTGAGGGAATTGTAGGGACGCGTCTGTGAGGAAACGAGTTTGACTTTAAGGAGGCTTACTTGTGATGTTCTGCTACAGCTTTCTCCTCCAGCTAAAACAATCTCAGGCAAAAAGGAAATCAGGTCCCCCCCCTCCTCTTGAAGCAGTGAGAAGACAAGAGACAATTCTACCCACTAGACATAACTGGAGGCTCCCTGATCATCATGGCCCCCAAATGTCATCATGGCACTCCAAAAGTCATCATCAAAAGGCAATGTTTAATGTAACCCAAAGAGAAAGCTATTAAACACATGGTTGGAGAGTAATCCTATTAAAAATGTTTCACTTTAATTATGTTCTTGAAAGGAGCTCTACATCTTGCCCTGGCTCCACTCATATTTTGGAGTGCCACTCAAAAGACATAGCTTGGGAAAAACCGTGCCTCCTTTCCTGGGAGTCAGACGATGGGACTGACTTCTGAGTAGACCTGCCAAGCAGGGGCTGCCAAAGGTTTCCTTCGTCTGTCCATCTAAAAGCCCCGGTTTAGGCTCTGGCAAATCTCTTTGCTCTTCCTAGGAGCACGAGGCAGGGTTGGATGTCAACGACACGGGAAGGGGAGATGTCTATAGAAGGACTAACATCTAAGGCCCAGCATAGCTGCTCCATCGGTTCTCTGCTCAGAGGGAGCTGTAAGATCCCAGAACAACGTGTAAGCCTTGTTTACTGTTCTCCAGAGAACAAGGAAACAGTGACAGCAGCCTTTCATAAGCCATGTGGTGCTTCTAGTGTTTCATTGCCCGTCGCCTTGCACAGATTTTACAACTGAACCTTCCTGTTCCAAATCGAACCAGCGCAGTGCACTTCACCCACCCGAAACCCGTTTGAAGTTGTGCTGCTATTTCAGTCCAAAAGCACAGAAGAGGGTAATGTGCACGCACACTTCAGGAACTCTAAATCTGGCCACAGAGAACTCTGGCCTAGTCATCTAGTAGAGGACAGCTGCTCAACCCAGCTAAGCAGATTTAGTGTGAAAGCTCAGCCTTCCCCTACGTTACCACCTTCCAGATATGGTCAGATCCCATCCTTCTGGCTAGTGCTGGAAGCCATAACCAGGCAGATCCGAAGAAAGCCAAATCGGAGACGGATGGCACAGTCACTGCCAATCCATATGGAGTCTGCCTCTGCAACTCTGCCTCTCCAAACTTATTATTCCTGCTGCGAGTTTTCTGGGTGTAAATTCCTTGCAGCAAGACTTGAGCTGGAAATTAACTTTCTGAAAGCAGGCAAAGTTTAATCAGACCGCCGTGACTTGGGTTCCAGGGTTGAGACAATCATTTAGGAAGACAAACTTGGCAGCTCCCTCTCCTGCTCATATGGTTTCTTTTCAGCTTCTACCTCCTGAGGCTGAGGTTGTCTACGATTAGTGGATGAGCCTTCCTACGCAGGTTGGACTCAACAAGTTATCCATGCCGTGGTCACAACCACTCTTGACTACTGTAATGTGCTTTACCTGGGGTTATCCTTGAAAAGTGTACAGAAATCACAAAAAGTGTGAAACGGAGCAGGACGGCTGCTGCACCAGTGCTAAAGGGATCCCAGAGAGATCCACACTGGTGCCACCTGCCTATTGGAAGGTGCAGTTGTTCATTTTTAAAGCCCTGAGTGGCCGAGATGATTACTCTCTAAGGGTCCTTCTAACCTCTGTGTTCTAGGACTGCATGATGTACATGACCCATTAGGTCAACAGAAGAGGCTCACTGTGGACCTAGTGGGTCAGAAGATCACTCATCCAATATGCGGGAGAGGGCCTTCTCTTGCATGAGCCACACAAGATGGGAGGCTCCCCCCAAGGAGGTGACTTCAACTCCCCCTCCCACGGTTTAGGAGAACGGGCAAAGCCCATCTCTTCTAATAGTCCTCTGTTAATTGATTTTAAAAACACTGATTTTAATTTTAATTTAAATGTATTGAATTTAAATGTACTGATATGTTTTATATTTTGTTTTTCTTATTGCAAGTCACTTTGAGTGCTTATATAAGCAGGAAGCTAAGTATAAATGTAATAATAAAATATCAATGAATTCCAGGGATGAGGAAGCGCCAATTCATTAACCGCAGGCAGTTTAACAGATATTTTTCTACTATGGCAGCAGAGCGATTCTCTGAACCCCCATCTTGGCTCTTCCTGCGGTTCTCAAAGCGGTGCCCACAATTACCCTTCTTGGTTGGTTCCTTAAATGGTTTTAGATAAAGGTAATTAAAAGCAAAGGAAATGGATAAAAGGCATCCTGCCAAGTGCCAGCCTTCGGTATCACCTCTGGGCACTGGAGACAGTCTAATGAAAAGGCCAAACGCCGGCCAGCCACAGCCTTGCTTGCAAGTAGGCCCGCTGGCCAAGAAGGAGGAGGTAGCATCTCACCTGTGTGCAGCTCAGGAAGGAGTGTTTGGTGGCTGGCCCCTTTTGTGAAAGCAACCCTCATCTTGGCAGTCATCTACGAGATAGCCCACAATACCCTTCCCAAATTCCAAGCGCACCCTGCCCACTCCCCAAAATTGGGACTCCTATTCCATAAACAGCTACGTTTGCCAGCGTATGCCAAATCCCACAGCTAAAACAAGGAAACAAGAATGAAGCCAAGGTCATCCAGCCTGCCCACACTCACTGGGTTTTCGAAATGTAGGCTGTTCAAAAGCTGCCTGGTCTATTTCTCCCAGGTGGGATTTCGGTTGTACTTCTTACCTGAGAACATGAGGAGATGTCTTTGAAGTTCTTCTCCAACACAACTGATTTAGTATCTGGACTGATGAGGTTAATTTCAAACCGACCAACCTTGGAAGAGAAAACAACATGTCAAAGCAGGAGGCGATTCAGAATATCTTGGATGAGCTGCTCCTAAAGCTGAGGGCCCAGAACCTGAATATTTCCTCATGCAGCTTACTGAAGGCATGTAAAAGGGAAGCTTCCCAAACTGATGTTCTGCCAAGAATAAGGCGGGATGTGCTGCCAATCTGACTAACCCTACCCAGAAAGAGAAAGGCTGCAGATCTGCTTTCCAGCCCCTGGCTTCGGTTTCACAGAGATCAAACGCTGTATCGAGTTCTTCCACGCTGCTTCCATTTTGTCTTGGCTCCCACCTCAGCTAGTCATTTCTGGCAAAAGCAGTTGGTACCAACTCCTGCCCTTCACTGAAATACAAAATGGTCAGCCAACCTGGTTCTTAAACACTCCTCGCTGGGGGACTCTTCAGAGCGTAAAAGCCCCTTTTCCTAATTCCTTATGTGGTCAGGGCAGCCATTCCACTCATCCGTTGACCACAGATCAGGAACGGAGGCCAAGGGCTGCCTTTCCACCAAACGCCAAGGCTGGGCTGTAAAAACGCAAGTCCGACCCCCCACCCCACCCCACCCCACCCCACCCCACTCCTTTTGTTCCTCTGCATCCTTGTGTTTACCTCACAATGGTCCCAGACTAGAAATGATCTCTGAGAACGTTCTGGCCTCCATGTTGCCCAGAGGTCTTCCTCAAGACTTCTAGCTTGGTATCTATCTACCCCTAAGCCCCCAGGTGACCACCATTCCTCCAGAGTGACCGATCGACTGATCAGTCTTATGTGCCATGCAATCACAGGACTCTCAGCGGTTCACAAAATAAGAATGCACAACAGAGTATGAAACGTAAGCGTGGACGAAAGAGAACCCCGCTGCAGATTGCTTCTGCCATGCAGGATTCTCCTGGCGCTTCTGTCATCTCACACACTCAGAAAAGTCTCCCCAGTGCCAGCTGGGTACCATCACTCAGAGCCATTCCTATGTTTTCTTTTCTTTCATACAGAATCATCTGAGGTAATGCTACAGTGATTTTCATACCTTCCTGTACCTGTGATGGAATGGAATTATGAAGGCCAAGCTCAGGGAGATAAGCATTTTCTTAGCTCTCTGGAACCGCGTGGGAGGAACAAAAGGATGAGACTGGCACCTCCCTGAGGAATTCACACTGTTGTGGCTGGAGGACTTTGGGAACTGGGGTTTTAGTCTGGGAAGGTTCTTGCTAGAAGTTGTAGCTAATAAACGTAGCTGGACTGAATTTGCATGGTCTCTTGGAGTTCCTTGGGCTAGGCCTAACATCATCTGAGTAAAATTCCTTCCTGCTCTGTTTTGCTTTAGCACAAGCCTTACAGGGGACATGCCAAGATTCAAGCCAAATCTAAAAGTCTCCCAAACTCACGTTTATGTGACAAATGATGCCAGCTTAGGGGGAGGCAACGCACGGGGCAGGGTGACCTGCTGAGACCGTGCTAACAGGATTGAGAGACAATGCAATTTCAGCCTATCCTGGAGATTTTTAAGTGCAAGAATCAGAACAATTTGCTTCTGGAAACTCTCTTCCTCCTCTTCACATCTCTACTCTTCAAAACCCCTGAACATACAAATGCCCCATACATGTACCTAGCGACGTCCCTTATTTTGGCTCTTCTGCCAGATCTCTCTGTCCTGTAGGCAGGGCTCCCTGCAGTCATTATAAAATTTCCACAGGCAAAATTCAAACTAGCTTAAAAACACCAGTGAAAGGTGCGAGGAACCTAAAGTCCTCTAGACACCAGGTCTTTCAAGCCCGCCACATTTACTTCCTTCCTTACCAGGGGATTAGTTTTTTACCTTACAAGCTTATAGGTCACGTCCTCCCAAATGGCCCTTGCCAGCTTGCAGCTACTGAAACATCAAAAGCCCTCAGCAGCGCAGATTTTTAACCACACGGGTGAAAAGTTATGTTCTGCAAGAGCATCAGAGCACAAAGACGAAAGCTGGCAAAAGGGGCCCATCCTCTCCCACCGGGTCCATCAGAAATGCCCCTACCTGAAACAACATTGTCCGGTTCTTTTCAGAGTCCGAGGGCTGAACGTGGCTCGGGGCACTCGCGTGGCGCCTTCGCGACGAGGTCCTGGAGCTGCTCTCATGAGCTCTCCTGTGGAGGCCTGTGGCGCTGCTGCACCGGGAGCGGAACTCCTGCTGCTCCTCAACTCCGGAGTCCTCCAGGATCCGCTCTGGGAAAGAGGCCCGGCAGCTGGCCAGGCCGGCCAGGTTGGTTTGGCTCCCCACGATGAACATCCCTGGGGGACCCCCACCGGAACCCTCCATCTCCTCAAACGGACTGTCCAAGGGGGAAGAGGGCCCATCTTCCCACTCCACAAGGTCCGTGCTGGACTCGGCGCTGCGGTACTCGCTGAGCAGCTTCAGGCGCTGACGTTCATGCAGGTGGAACTTCTCAATGCAGTCGTCGATCAGGGAAGACGGGGCCTTTTTATGGGCCACGGTCACTTTCCCACAATACAGAACCTCAAATTTCTGGGAGTTGTAGAAGGCATCTTCGTTTTCTTTATTGGGCTTGACGTCTTCTTTGAGGGCTGCTTTGGAAGCCTGCCTTATGCTACTGATAACATCTGGAACCTTAAGAAGAAAGCAAAAAGGAGAGAGAGAAGACCATCATGAATGATGCTAAAAGTGCAACAAAGATACACATGGGGGGAAATGAGAGGGACGATTCCCACATTTGTGTTACAAGGCAACAGTGCCCAGGAGACGTCGTTGGCCTCTGAATTCAGAGGAGTGTGGAGAAGGCCCAGTTATCAGAAGACAGGTCACCTGAACTGATGATTCAAATCCCTCTTTGTCAACCCTCCTCAATGAGCAATGTACTCCTCCCACCATAATCCTCAGCTAGCCTGGCTTCGGGGAGTTGTTTCATCCTTGTCGGAGAGATCAAGAGCACAGAAGATTCTGGCCAAACTGGCAGGAGAATGATGGTCCTAGTCTAGGACCTCCCTGGCCCACCCTGAGTTCTGCAGCACCTTCACTCTGCCCGAATTCTGCGCTGCCCACGAACGCTCAGCCAGGCCAAGTCGAGCTCAGCAGCACAGGAAAGCGGATCTCCGTCTGCCCCAAAGCTCTAACCTCACAGCCTTTTCCAAGAGACTTCACTATTTTGGCAAGACCTTCAGCCCTCAGTGCTGCAACTGCTAAGGGATGCCACCATCTCAACACCTCCGCCCTCCAGAGCCGCCTTTTCCAGACAGGACACGGCTTCTCTGTCCTTTCCAATTCAGGCTGTCCTTGATCAGCCTTGCCTTCTCTGACAGAACCACAATATTTGGTCCCTTTTCCCTCAATATAGTGTATTTGGCTTTTTCCAGGCATAATGACATGTGCCCCCCTCTCTCTACAGGAGTAGGGGGCTCTGTGGACATCAGAGGAACAAGGGAAAACAAGTATAATAAATAAATATTAATATTCCAAACTCTTGCATTAATTGCTGTATTTAATGGAAAGCCAACCCCAAGCTATGAAGGAATGTATTTAATTCAACATTAGTAAAGACCTACAGCGTTTTTAGGAAAACTTTGCATTTCTATATGTGTGACAAATGAAGGCAAGTATTAAGTTTCTGCTTCAGTACAGTGTCAAAACCAAGAGGCAGACGTTTGAACTACCGCTGAAATTTGATTTCCTGTTACCAAAAACCAAAACAAAAGCTGAAAAAGTAGATGTGAGAAAAATGCAAGGGCTGCTGACCCACCACCCATCCTTTCAGTCACCTCAGATCAGCCCTACAAACAGCAGTGCGGGACATACGCTTTTTAAGACAGAATGGAGAGAGGGAGGGGTTAAAACCTGGAGCCTCTTCAAGAGACAAGACTCAGCGATTATACGAGGCAAAACACATTCTTGCAGTCGCCACGGCAAAGAGAGGGAGTGCAAACTAAATGAAAGCTTTCTGGTCTGAAGTTGATTTGTTTGGGTTAAAAAAAAACACCACCAAACCCAGCACAGCACAGCACAGCCAAAGGGTCCTTCCACATATACGTAGTTAGGTCTAAAGCCACCATCTTAAATTCTTCACTTGAACCTGCACCCATCTGGGAAGGAAAGGATACAAAACATATTTGTGTAAAGTCTATGCAAAGTTGACCGCTTATTTGTAACTAAATTCCGCTGGTAAAGAGGAAACGCTTGCTATTTTTGCCCAAACAATAACAATAACCCGAAAGGGCCATGTAACTAATGTCATTAACTCGGTCTCTTCACTATCCATCCTCCAAGTGTTTTAGGGTGGTGTTCTTCCTACCCATTCCTGAACAACCCTGGGAGGTAATTTAGGCTGCAGCTGACCAACCCAAGGTGATCAGATGGCCTTTATGGTCGAGCGGGGACATGAATTTCTGTCTCCCTGGTCATCGCAGGAAGAAAGCCATGTTACCCTCGTCCAGTGTTTTTCAACCTTGGGAACTTTAAGATGCGTGGACTTCAGCTCCCCAAATGCCCCAGCCAGCACGCAAGGGTTGCTGACCCTCCCGTTGCTGGGAGCAGAAGTCCATGCATCTTAAAGATGTCAAGTTTGAAAAACACTGCTCTAGTCAGAAAAGGTGTTACCATACTCCTGAGTTTTGGCTCCCTGGTCTTAATCCAGCACACTGTCATCACTACACCCATTTCTACGGGAACCAATGCACTCTTGGTGTGTAAAGATTCTAAATATGGGTTTATTAAATTAGTATGCTAAAAATAGTCTCTTCCCCTTCAAAACTCAATAGAGTGGCCCCTGCTTATGGGGATTCCACAGAATAAGGAAGACATTCCTTGGCCAACAGAAAAGTCATAAAAATGCCTATGACTTCTTCCCCTGTATGGCCAAGTAATCTACCTTGCTATGAAATTGGCAGAGATTTAAAGGTATTTCCACGGATTCTTTGTTCTGGTCACTGCATGGTTTTTCAAAGATTACCTATTCAAAAATGCAACATTTCCTGACATTTAGCATACAGGTAAAATACGTTGGTAAGTATTGACTACGTATAGGACTCTACATTCTTAGAACACCACCACTTAAGTTTAATTCACTTAAGCCATTGCTAAAATATTTTCCAAGTGCAAGAAGTTTGGCTTGGTCATTTTCTGCATTATCCTTCTCAAACCCCTCACCCACTTATATTCCCCTGAACCCAGATGAATATTTCAAGTATTTGCTTATAAAAGTTACACAACTGAATGAACACAAATTAATTTAATGTTCATCTCAACACTGACTCTATTTTCAAGGTCAAAGTGGAAAAAAAGTCTTCCATCTACTCATTAAATGTTATCATATTGATCTTAAAAAGATGAAATCCCTTTGTATTTCTCTTAGGAAACACAGGAGAAGTTCTAAAGATGGATCGATCGCGTGAGGCTGGACACAGGCGCCAAGGGCCTGTTCTTCAGAAGAGGACAGACGCAATGTAAACAATGGGGAATGGAAAGCTGTTGTGCACAGAGCTTGCTTAACAGCTTGTCGTTCTGGAGGAATCTTGTACAACAGGAACGGAGATATTTTGTGTGGTCCAATTTATCAGGCCTGGGATAAGGCCCTTGGCGTAACCCTCGCTTGGATTCTTTACTCTCAACCAGGGAAGGCACCAGAAGGCTTCTGCCGGATCATCTTCCACGAGCAAAACTCCCCTGGGAGTACCCCATCCAAAAGGGCCTAGGGCCTAGCTGAAGTCAAGCAACGTCATGTCATCCAGCCTCCTGTCGGAGCTGGATCTGTTTCTGTAAGCCACGGGGGGAGAAATTCAGGCCAGCATGAGCATCCCTTCATACTTTTAAGACTTGGGGTCTACTCTCCCTGATTCACAACCACCTCTCTGGTCAAACTGAACTCACAAAAGATGGATTCTTGTACAACAGGAACAGGCATATCTTGTGCTGTCCAATTTACTGGGCCTCATCAGGGGAAGGGAGAGAGGAAAGATCCCGTCAGTAGAGCAACCACGGACTATGCATGCCATGCTTTGAAATTACAGCATCGGGATCAGTTTTCAGAAAGCTGCCAGAGGATCAAGTGTGAAGGAAGAGTGAGCACAATAAAAAAATATATTTTCTGCCCTGCAAGCCCGCGTGCGCACACACGCGCACACACACACACACGACAGAACTTTCTATCAGACTACTCCAGGCCACTTCCAGATTTTGCATCTGTCTTCCTACTTGCACAATTGCTCATTGACATTTCTCTGGAATGTCTGGCGTGAATATCCTCTACTTTGCGTATCTACTGGGGTGGGGGGAGATTTCTGATCACACACCTGAACCATCAAGAATTGCAGTTCTGAAGGATTTTAGACCAACCCAGAACAATTCACCACAACATCCATTAATCCCATTGAGGCAATATATTTGCTGGTAGTATTGTACAGCGAAAATCAAATAAATAGACCCAAACATAAACAAGCTATGGAAAATATTTAAAAACCGAGTAGTAGAACATTACATCCCCAGAGCCAACCTGGGATTCTGCACGCCCCAACCGGCTGCTCAGCATTAAAATATGATTCAGAAGCTGGCAAAGTTGCAAGCCTTCCCCCCCCCGCCCCCCCACACACATACACCTTATGGGCACTTCTTTACTGATGCAGAATCAAGTAATTATTCCTGAGAAAATCTGCAAGCTAGCTATCTGCCAAGGCTGTTCAGCTTTTGAAATTTTCTACTTTTCCAAATGGTTGGAGCTGTAAGGCAGATTTGCAATTTTCCAGAGCCCTGAAGGTGCCTTTGCAAGTCTAACACAAGATACACTGATAACACAAAGGAAAGAAGGTCTTCTCCATTTGGGAAACTAACGGGAGCAGGGGGGCTGGAGGGCATTCAATGAAACTGGACATTGTCCCAATCACAGCAGGTTAATTTAGGACAGGGGTGGGCAACCGGAGCCCCCAAATCATTTTCCTGTGGTCCCCAGGAGCCATCTCTGACCACAGTTGCTGAAAACTGGAAGCCATTTTCAGACAGGAAACTCTCGAAAGTATATTGTATGCCCTAAAATAGGCTTAACTTAGTTTAAAAACAAAGCAAAAGCAAATAAACCCTCTGAACTACTTCCACAAACCTAAAAAGTCTGGAAAACCCTGGACCCACTCATTTTGTATCATCGCCCCACCTACCATCATCCCCAGACACTTGAAAAATCTTAAACATGGGTCCTGGTTATCCCTGGATTAGGGGGTAGGGGGACAATCTGCTCTGCCCCCCGAATTCCTGTGTGAGGTAGATGCTTCATTCTGTCCCTGCCTTTTGGCCCTGGGGAAAACCTGAACTCTGTTTAATCGATCTAATAAACTATGGGAGTTAAGAGTTCTTCCATCACCCTTGTGTCCATAGAGAAAGACTTCAGCATTGGTGTTCTGGGCTGTTGAAAACCTAGTTGGTTTGAAGAGGTTCTGCATCATCTCAAGGCCTCTGTGACAACACCTCTAGACCTTTGTGGCAACTGCCTGAATGTTCTGTCTGGCTCCACTTATGATGCTCACAAGGTGCTTGGGGAAATGAGTCTTATTAGATGATGCTCTCCACAGTTGTTGGACAGAAGCAAACCTGGGCACACTCACAAGTTGCTATGCCTAATGGAGAGTATGCAAGTGAGGGGAGATTGCCAGCTTTCTTAAAAGGTGTTGGTTATCTAAGTGATTATTTATGAGGACTACTATCGACTCCAGGCAAAGTGATCAAGTGACAGCTCCTTCTCTTGGATCCATTCCATTCCAGTCAGAATCTGGTCTCCAGAAGCTTCCCTGGAAGGCCTTCCAAATTCTACCTGGGAAGTTGGGGAAACTGTCATTGGTTGACTCTTTCAAACTGCTTCAGATACCAAAGGTCCCGACAGCCTCTTAAACTGAAGCTTCTAATTACATGAGCTTTGGGATTTGAGCTGTGTCCTAGAGTCTAATCTTCAGCCCTGGAGTTTCCTGGGGCTTTCCAATGCAAGTAGGAGTCAGCCCTGTCCCAAAAGTTTGCTTTTGGGAGATCAGCCTATGTTTGCTAACTGCTGCAACCTGAGTTGGGCCATTATCTCTAAGCAAACCATTAAAATTATGGCCATGAGGATCAGCAGTCATTGCCCTCTGCCTCACCAGAGTCCTTTGCTTGCAAAAGTTCGTTGCTCTGCTTTGAGGAATTCCTACACCTTGATTAGGCCAAATAAGTCTACTTCCACAGTGTCTTGGGGATGGTGGGGCTAATCCAACCTGGCATGCCTATTTTATTGACTGGATGAAAGCAATGCAGCAGTTCCAATTCAACATTCAATGACCAGGTGTTGCTGTATTTTAATGATAAGCTTCAAGAAGGCATTTTGTTCAAAGTTACAGTAGACAGGGAAGAATGATGGTGGTGAATAATTATGTTTTCTTAAGCTCAGGATTAGATAAGCGGCACGGTGTACTGGAGAAATAAAGAAGAGATTAATTCCGGGAAGAAGGCAATAAAAACTTAGACAAGACCATGATGGAAAAAGATATTCTGTGACAACAAAGAACAGAAGAAATCCAAATAAAGTATTTCTGATGGCAATGTGCAGGTGTGAGATGAAAATGACAGATGCCTTCCAATTATGGGTTTGGAAATGGTACCATGGATTGCAAGAACTAATGAGTCAATCCTGGACCAGAAGATTGAGTGAGGTGACCATCACCAACTAGAACATCATATACTTTGGGCATCTTATGAGCATGGATGATGGACTAGAAAAAAATTATGCTTGGCAAGGTTGAGGGAAGGAGGAGGAAAAACAGTGGATGGATGGTTGAAGTCAGAGAAATCACAGGAATGTCCTTGGAAGAGGTACAACTTACATTATTGAAGTCAGATTTGGATAGCAAGCAAGCAATTGTTCACACAATCACCATGAGTTGATCCCAATTTGATTACTTCTAATAGACATGTTAAACTGCTATATATAACATTATGCTTTTTAAGTTTTATGTAACTCAATTAATTTGGGGGGGGGGGGCTTACCAACTGGTTTGAAAAGTGTTTATCAGGGAACCAAGCAGATATGCCAGGCGACATATAGGAGATAATACCATTTGTGAAAAGAGATCTCAGGATCTTGCAAAACAACCCTGAATTGTTTGAACAGGAACACAAATACCTAAGCTAGGCAGGTGTTTTTCCATTACAAAGTTTTTGGCAAAGAAGGATCTCTGCAATCAATATTTTGCTGCCTTAAGGTACAACACCATAAAATTAGCTACACCAACCCCTGCTTTATTTTTAATTCCATTTTTGAAAAAATGCAACGCTCTTTCATAGATGTTCTGCTTACACAATTACAGATGCCTGTGAAGTCCAGAAAGCTGTCAAAAACCCTTCACTTTTTTAAAGCTATAGCTGATAAGGGCTGTTATTTGGACACGTGCTCAGAAAGGAACGCAAACCACAGCCCCTACTTTTATGAACTCAAACGCCGTCCTTAAAAAATACACTCTTGTCCCACTAAAGGGTTATCAAGAAGAAAGGAAAGTCCTGGCCCTGTACTCCTTGAGTTCTTGAAGAACCCAATGGGCAGAAGAAAGGCTGTGTGTGCAGTTTCCACTCTTGCTCTGTCAAATGACAAAATCTGAAAGGAATTTCTGCCTGCCCAAAGTTGTGGGTGGCCACCAAGCCCAGAGACCAGAAAACGGAGTCTTCGCTGAGCTGCGTCAAGCCATGCAAATGAACTTAAACTGGTGCTAGCATTTATTTAAGGGTTTCATTAATTAAAATGGCAGCTCTTCTTTTAACCAACCAATTAAACGGGCTTACTATCAACACCTCAAGATGAGTGCTTTCTTGAAATGCTGAAGTGTAAATCAACTGTTAAAAATATTTCTAAACGTTTTAGAGGAAAATCTAGCCATATTTCTTTGTCCCCTTTTCTCTTCTACAAGCACACACACAGCAGGGGATGCCTGAAGACATCGGCAGGGATTTGCACTGCAATCATAGCAATTATCAGATTTAACTGGTGACAGTCCTACCCCAGGTTAAGGTGTTTGGTCTTTGTAACCCCCTCAAGACTAAAACACAAGCCTTGATGCAACACATTGCCCGTGAAAGCTCTTACCTTAATGTACAAAAGGACTGCCAAGCCCTCTTTGAAGACGTTCTCTTGTCCCCATCCCCCCCACCATCTTTTATGTCTGGCTTCCCATGTTGTTGGATCCCAGACACCGTGGGTTGTACATCATGGCTTGTTGCTTAGCTTAGTGTGATCCCAAAGTCACTAGGTCTCATACAACAAACTGTATTAAAACAAACGAGAGTTTAGCTCAATACATGTATCTCTACTTATTCAACAAGTCATGGATGAACGACTGAAGAGTCTAAATTGATCCTTCCACTGATATAGGCATCCGGCAATGATGTGCGTTGAGGTCCCATGTACAACACTGTTTCCAGCCCGGAAGTTGTCCAAAGGTCTGTGATGCTTAACCAAGGGAGATCGCTTTGAGGGTAGATAACTGGCTGTTTCTGGATGGCACACAGGTCTTACATGAGCATCATTCAAACTGTAGCTTGTTTGGAAGCCATCAACTATTTTTTTCTGGTACAGATTTCACAGAGACTTTGTTTCCTGGGGAGCCTACTTTAAGAAGCCAAGATTTAATACTTTAAGCCTGGCCAGTGATCAGCTGCAATCTAGCATCCTGCGATGAGTCTTCATCAGGTGTAATGATTATTGTCCACAAAATCACACTCGAGGCTTTTTAGTTAAAAATTTGTATGTATTTGCTTTTGGGTTTAAGAGGGGAAAATGGTAGTTTCATCTCCCACAATCCACAATTCTTATTTTCTTAAGATGCACACCCAGAAATCTAAATAACAAGTTTCAATGTTGTATCAGCACAGCGCCCTTTCTTCACAAACACTCTTAAGAAGACATTGTGTCGCATTATGCTCCCACAGGAAGCTTCACATACATTGAGGAGTACAGATGAAATGTCAGATGCCAGCGGTCCTCAATGAAGCCAGAGTGGAATGGGTGTTGTTTATGCGTTTCCCCGTCTCCTGGGAAGGAGGCAGACGGGTGTTCCTGGAGGGGAGGACTGAGCATCACAGGCTCCTCCTACCAAGTTGGGAAGCACCCTGCATCTTCAGCCCTGCCTTCAGTTGGGCACACGCGACTCAGTTCTATGCTGAGCTGACTGAGATTGCAGTCTACAAGAGGAACACGTGGCTTGCTCATCGGTAGTTCAGTAAACACATCTGAGTGCAATATTTACACACACACATCCCCAAGAAAGTACACACTCTGGTGTGGCTTCCAGTTCATTTCAAGGCTGAGCATTTCTGAGCTCAGGTTTAGCGATCTGAAGGCGAGTCTGAAATATCTGTTCAATAGACAAACAATATGTTTGTTCCTTTAACAGTCTTCATCCTCGGAGGTGCTCCTCCTTGTCCCCAGCATTGCCCATTTCAGGAATGTGGGCTTGGCGTGTACCAGTTGAGGACTGTAAGAACTTGTCTGGAGCACATTCTGATAAAAGTCATTTTATCTGTGACCTTGAAGGACCAGCCAGTCTGACTTCTAACATGCACAGAGGCACAAAGAGGTACACGCAGTGAAAATGTCAGTTAATGGATAATACAGGAATGTGGGTTATTTCTAATGCCAAGAGGTTTCCCCCAGGGACAGTTTCCTGTATAAACCACCTGAGAGCTCTAATGACCTTGAATGCACTTTGTTACCCTCAAACATCAATCTTGCAGGGTTTACAGCCCCCTTATGCCACACGCTGCAGCTGCAAACTACAATTATGATTTGGGGGGAGGGATTTAACCCAACAGAGACAGCTAACAGAAGTTCATTACTAAGTTCTGAAAGGCAGATATAAGTCAGATGAAAGTTTGCCAAGGAGCTAAATGAGTCTGGAATGCCTGTGTTATGCAAGAAGTGGGCTGGTTTTATAAAACCCTGACCAGGGTGAGCGATTCCCAAAGAGACCCAGCCAAGAGAAGGAACAGCACGTGCACACACACACACACACACACACAGAGTCACACACTCCTCCCCACGTCCTTCAATCCAGCTCCACAAACTCCAGTGGGAAGCTTCTTCTCACACGTAACTGCACTAAAAATAAACCACAAGGTAACTACGATAAACACTTGGATCCCAGGAACTGGGCATGTAACTTGGATTCTCCAAGGAGCTTAAAGCAAAAGGGACAAACCTCTGGCTCTCCAGATGTTGCTGGAATTGCCACCAGCCTAGCCAGGAGTGAAAGATGCTAAGGGGCTTCCTGCAGCCCATCTGGAAGATTTAAACCAGATTCACTCCAGTTTAAGGCTGGAGTATGGCAACTGTCGGGCCTCTCTGCCAGAGAACCAGCTGGTTAGGAAATCAGGGGAAAGTCTGAAAGGAGCCTTGTGGCCAGCGGCCAAGAGCCAACCACCCTGGGCCCAGCAGAGCCCTGGACTCACCTGAAGAACATCTGGATGCCAGCCATTCACTTAAATCTATCTAGAAGGTATACAAAACATCCTGCTTCATAGCTTGGATTAGCCAAAACATTCCCACAAGATTATTTGATTCTTGGCAATAAGTGCCTAAATCCAGCTGACTAATTAAACTGATTTATTACACCTCAAAGTCTAACATATTCTCGCAAGGACTTGCAAGAACTGAAGAATTAAGGTTAATTGGTTTTCCCATCAACAATCTTCATGGTCTTATTTTTATTTTTAAAGAACATGAGTACTAGAAAAATTACAAAGATAAATATAAGAGAACCTAGGAAAGGATATTTGAATTATGCCCTTTTTAAAAGACTGAGATAAGCTGATTAGTACATACAGCACATTTCCTTCATGCAAATGCGGGCTGAACTCACAAGTCATGGTGAGCCTGTATTGCCCAACGGTAAGCCACAAATCTAGGCTCATGCACGATACGAAGCCTTTAACCAGTCACAGCAGGTGGCTGGCTTCATCTACGACACTGAGCCAAAAGCAAGCAGGCCGTTGTGGCTTATGGCCACATCACCAGGGGCTCATGGATGCCCCCCTTTTGCTGCTGACCAGGCTCCCCCCCCCCCCCGCCACCCTTGAAATGCTTTTTAGAGGGGCACCAGCACTTTTGCTGGGAATCAGGACAGTCGCAAAGTCACGCCTTTTAGATAAGCAGCTGGATTTTGGTTTTCTGCATAAGCATGCACGGGAGCGGCCCGCTCATCAGACACCCGGAGTGCATCTGGGGCGGGAAGGAAACACGGCAGAATGATCAGTCCTAGCTGAATCAGGAGCAAGCATCCTTTTTATTCAAAGAGTTATTTATAATATAAGCGTCTGCCACGTGAAGCACTGCAGAAAAGGACAACTGTACAACGTATGTCTGCAGTGTGCCTAAAGCTGGTAACTTTGGCTCACAGTCACATGTGATGCAGCGCGTCCGGCACCAGCTGTCTCGTGCCCCTCTCCTTTCCCCTGGATCTGCGTTCTTTGCGATGGTCATCCTGAGGCCCGTGGCCTTGTGGGCACGGAAGTCAAAAGATCTGCAAAAGACTTCTTCCTCGGCTAATTTATACCACTGCACTGGCTTCCCCATCTGTAAGTCCACTGCCAGAGGGATTTACACAGACCATGACCTCAGTTTTCACATCATGCCAAGCCAGGGGGCTTCATTCGCTCCAAATGAGCGCCTCGCGTGGCCGACAGACGGTCTGCCACGCGCCTCTCTTCAAGACTAGCGGAATTCCATATCGCTCACGAGCCGCCCTTGTGAAGCGTCTGCTGGACTTCATAGAGCTCCTGATGCTTTCTTCTTCCTTCTGCTACAATGTTACATATTTTATAAACAATTTGTTATAAATATAACCAATCCAAAGGGGATCAAAATAACAGCGTATTTTATCAGAGAAATGAGAATGCAAATGTCTAAAACAACACGAAACCAAGCAGATCTGTCAGGGTTCAGAGGGAGGGAGGGTGGGTGGGCAGCAACTCCTTGAACTTGACGAGCTAAGCGGACTTCAGCCTGGCACCACCTGGATGGGGAATCACCGAGGGATCCCAGGGCTCGACTAGACTCTCCCGCAAAAAAGGAACCCGCCAACCAGCCGCACCAGGGCAGAAGGCAAAGGACAGGCTCTTCCACGTGGTGGCCGAGGGAGCGGCAAGCCTGCCCCGGAGGAGCCCATCTCGACAAAGACGGCGACTGAGAGAACTGGATTTTCTCGCCTAGTGCTGGCTTTGGGCTGGAGTAACAGGATTCCTCCCCAGTTATACATTTCCAAGGCATATTAAGAATTACAGTTCAGCAACAACTTCTGTGAGTTTCTGGGGCAGCATCTGGGGTCTTCAGATAGACCACTGCCACATCAACCCGTGACCTATTTAACCGTGTTTTGCTGAATAAGCCACAATCAGCTAGGCCCACACAAGACTGAGTCTTACTCCACGGCTTGGACACAGGGGTTGGTCTCCCAGAGCAAGCCACCTCTTCTGCCTGGTTTTAGTCTCTCATCTTGAGGAAGGGAGTCGGCGGCTCCCCTGGAGTGAGGACCACCCAGCAAAGGCGGTATTCGCGGAGTATCACAGAAGCATCCCTGAAACCACTGGAATCAATTAAGGGCAAGGGAAAAAACATCCAAGGGAATTAAGCAAATCCTTTTTGCAAGAAGTACCCAGAGCTATGCGCACAGTGGCAGAGGCGGAAAGGAGGGTTCCTCCTCCTCCTCCTCCTCCTCCTCCTCCTGCTGACACGGCTGTTCCGGAAAACACCGAAGAGGTGCGAGGGCAGAGCTCTGCACCGAAGACGCAATCCACCTGCGACAGTCACTGCCGCAAGACGGGGACCAGACAGTGCATTAAGCCATAAGTGAGCAAACAAGCAGGGAGGCTGCCCTACAGTTTAGGGTGGTTCTTGAAGACAGCCTTGGACGCTCCTTGGACAGAAAAGACAAACGAATGGAGGAAAAGACCATCCAAGGTGCCAGGCGGTTGTCCCTCAGTGCCAGGGGTCAGAGTGCAGTTGCATGTCCGTGTGTCTCTGCTTATGGGGGTTTCTGTGGGGCCGCTTTGGACAATAGCCCTGATCTAACACAGATGTTAATGCAGCTGTTCATTTTGTCTAACACATTGTATTATAAACCTAGCAAAAACAAAATAAAATATTCAAAGCAGCATTGTCTAGCACCATTAAAAACCTCATCTGTCATTAGTGAATTGGGCAGCTTTATAAATCTGGCAATTAATTAATTCCCAAATAAAAGCCTTTAACATTAAAGAAACACATTGATGAAACCCACTGTTTCTAAATTTTTAAAATAATTCTATTTCTTAACAACCTGGCTGCCTTCTTCAGCTGCTTCCGTGCCATCCTTAAGGCTGATATTAAAGACCCACCTTTTTGCAAAAAAACCAAAAAAGGTTAATGAATTATTCTTGGAAGTTGGCAAACGGCAACATAAGCCTTAGGGCAGATTCCTTGAAGACCAGAGGGCTTCTTCCCAACTGAAGTTGCACAGCTTAATAAACCAGCAGCATTTTGTAATGTTGTGGTTTACTCTCCTTTTTCACAAAGGCCGCAAGCAGAACGCTTCATTCTTACGTAATAAGAGAACGTATATTTTTATATCAGGCAGGAAAAAGGGAAGAGGGCAAGAGGGAGGCAAGTGCCGTTCTACCACGCGCGTGCCAGCTTATTTACACCTCACAGAGCGATGCACTCTTTCCGATCATCATCGCAGGCTAAAGTGGTACAGCTATTAAATAAACAATAGAAATCACGTGGAAAGGGAAAAGCCTGCAATTAAGCCCTGATGCGCACACATTGCCACGAAGGAATGCCACTGACACCCAACCCCAGGACTCTGTCTCTGAACTCCCCACTACCTTAATCTGGGGAAGTAACTTATATATTCCAACTTCTCCCCCTTTTTTCAGCAGCTTATGAAACAGCAGTCCCCACAAGGAGCACCCTCTGAAGAAATTTGGCGGGGGCGCCAACTAGAACGCAAGCACGTTGGTGTTTTAAGCCCTGGAGATGGGAAACGTTTGGAGGCTGCAGATCTAAAAACAGCCCCCACTGGATTCTGGAGGAAGTCAGATAAACCTGACAAACAAGAATAAACGCTGCCAACAGCCAGCCTGTCCTCCAACAGCGAGCTCCCCCTGCAAGGCAGGGATTCCCTCAAGACCCTGGGGAGCGCCACACGCATCTCTGCGGCGATGCAGGGCAGGTCTGCTTCTAGGAAGAACTCGGAGCAGGATCCGGGAGTTGCATCCTCAGGAGACAAGCTTGCAAAGAAAAGCCGACGAGGCTTCAAAGAAAGGAAAACACACATCAGAGAAGTAGCTACTTAAAAACATGCTTATCTTGATATCTTAGCAAAGTCTTATGATGTTATAACACTGTAAATCTTTGACACTAACAGCTAAGTGGAGAGGACACGGTTTGTGTAGCCTTAAGATGCAGAGACAGACTCTGGAAACCACACGCAGCCACGATGGTCACTAAAGCTGAAGAAACAAGTCATTATCTAGTTTAGTTTGCTCCATTCATACATCTTCAGAAAAGGCAGAGAGTCCTAGTTTTATACCAGATCAGACTTCCTTGTAGTTTTCATCACATCAGTGCTCCTTCCACTCAACCTGCTCTTAGTTACATTTTGCTACTCTCATTTCTAAATTACCATCAATTACCTAACTGAAAACTAAAGGCAGTTTATCCTCCATTTGTTTCCTTGCTTGAAAATACTTTATTTTCCTCTTGCTATTTTAGGATTGTGCTCCACTGGGTCTGTCATTTCCAGCCCTTATCTGAGATGGATCCTCAAAGAATGTGTCATTCAGAGCCTGAGAGACCCAAGGTTATTAAACACACTTTGAAAACTCTTTTTTGAAAGCCCTGTGCAAAATAATGAACCACAGTTATATTTAAACATCTATCCAAATCTCAGGTCAGCAAAAAGCTAAGGGTAGAAAACTCTAGCACAGGGAGATACTAAGCTGTGATGTGGTTCGTCTGGTTTGGCCTGGAATGTTGTGTGAACCCAGTCCACCCTGGCTTATTCAGTAAACCATGGCTGAAAACTCAGCTTTGGCCTGTTCTTGCTGCAATAGGCTAATGCAGAAACTCAAGGGAGAGAAAATTTCCACCAATTCCACCATAAAGGGCTTCCAGTTTTCAGCAAGGTATGCAACAGAGACCCAATTTGCATTTCTGCAAGGCATTTTTTAGAACAAGAATTAGGGCCAAACAGCATCTCATCTTGCAGACCTAAATAGGAACCAACACTGCAGCATACAACTAAAGATAGCAACAGCTACAGTAGAAATATCTTCAACGGAATTATTTTACAGAGTCATCTGTCAAGTTGGGCCAATCCTTCTGAAAACAGTTATCCGGCTCTTTCCTACCCTCCCACCAAAGGAGAGAGCGGCATTCGCTCAGTTAGTGGCCTGGATTATTTGAAGGCCGTTCTGCAAGGCTTCCTCACAGTCAGTGGAAGTGCTGAAGAAACAGGCTACAATTATACTGTACAGGAGTAAGTGGAGTTATGTTTATAAAAGCTGCAGGAGGTAGATACCACCCAGGCCTTCTCTTCCCCCAAAGAGAAGGAATTTCTCTCCCCGTGCATCTTCTGAGGAACATAAGCAAAACCAGGACCCTCCTCTTTGCAGAAATGATGCTCTGATGCAAACGGGTATTTGCGCACACTCAAACCACCAGACCAACTGACTAAAATTCATGTGATATAATCAATTATATTTCTGTTAATCAGCTGCAGCCCGTATGAATTGATTTGAGAAGCTGCCTCAGGGAGCTCGGGGCAGGGTGTTTCTGCTATTTGAAGACTTCAGCCAAAAAACAAACCCAAAACATCTTTAAAAACAGGGGAAAAGCACTCTACTAAGATGTTTCCATTATGGGTTTCTGCCAAGAGCTTTCAGACTGCATTCTATTGACGCCTGGAGAAAGCCCTGGAGGAGCAGCTCAGACGTGGAACCTTTTGCTTCGGGATGATGTGACTCTTTGCTGCACAAAACAGCCTGCATCAAACAGGGGATGCTACTCGGGAGAACCCAGGGTCTACATGACTGGCCAGCACTGATGTGGCATTTTCACAAGATGGACATGATTGTGAAAGGCAGCTGGCCAACTGACTGGCCCCTACCTCCCAACGTCCTGGGTGAGGATGCTCCAGGATGCAGCTTCAGGTCAGGGGAACAATAGCAGGTGAATCTTCCCTCTGAATCTCCACCATGCACAGGAGTTCAGGGAAGGGAGGAATGATTCGGTGAAGGGAGGAAGCTAAAAGCCAGGATGATCAGAACAAGAGGCCCTGCAAAGTAGGTAGAGGAGAAACAATTAAGGCTACAACCATCCAAATGACTGCTTTGTGCAATCTGGGGCTGCCCAGATGTTCAAGTGCAACAGCAGCGCAGAATAACGAAAAATGTAGTCCAACACATCTGAAGTTATGGAAAGGTTGCTCTATAGCTCAACTTAAATGTGCACTTTTTCCCCAAGATTGCATCTATTCTTATCTCTAGAATGAAACTAGACTGTTCTTGGTGAATATTTATATGGGTCCAATATTCTCTGCATCTGATGTATTTTCTCCTTCCTCACAAGTGAACATTTGCTTCAAGGTTATTTATGCATATACTGTTTTTCACAATATTTGCTTGCTGCCCCATTCCAAGACTCTGCATATCTATTTAGAATCAAAACTAAAGCCAACCAGATTCCATTTTAGAGAAGTAAGTTTTATGCTTTGTTCAATGTCATATTTCTTTCGCTTAAGCTGCAGGTAGCCTGAAGTATCGCTTCTGAACAACAAAAAAGACAGAATAGAAATCAAGTAACAAATAAATACATTGTGCAGCTGGGTTGCTGAGCCCCCAAACGTTAGTGGCCTAGAACATGTTTTCCTTGCCCGGTTCTTGCCCAGACCAGTATTCCCTCCGCCCCATGAGTAAAATGGAGGCCAGCAAGCATGACAAAGAAGGAAAGAGGATTTATCCACCATCAGTAGCAAAGCAAGTAAACTGGCCAAGGAGGGCCAGAACAATCTGATCAGTCTCTGCCAGAAGAATTATCTTATTATCTTATTATCTGCATGGAATTCCTACTCACAACGAACATTTACTAACCAAACAGTTCCATAAATGACTAAGTTAGCAGCAGTCAGTTCTGCATTCAAATATCTTAACCCTGAAATGTCAAGGCAAAGGTGTTTAAATCATCACCAGATGAAGAACTGAATGTGCCCGATGCCAAGACAGAGCCTACAAAATGGGTGCTTTTGTTGCAACAGGCCAACCCAGCTCCTTCTCCAGGAGTTCTCCTTTGGCTGCAGTGAGTTGGATGAGTCAGACTCTCTGGCCCTGAGCCCACCGAATGCCTGAGTCAGGGTGGGGTGGGGTGTTCTGGGAACACTAGAAAGGGATTAAATGACCAACTAATCCCAAGAGGGGTTAAAATTAACCCCAAACAGACCCAACCATGCACTCAGTTGAGAGACTACCTAAACATAGTCAACATGACCTCGTTTGCAGACCTCTTTCTCCGAGGCAAATACAGAATTATGTCATGAAGTCCTGCCTGGAGGCTCCTAGTGCAAGGCCCATGGGGTCTCAGCCCTTCCCGAAGATATGGGTGGGAATCCTCTATTCCCAAAGTACTGGTTTTTGACCCTGTTTGTGGGATTGCGTGCATCCAGAATCCTCCCTAAGAAGACTTTACTGGGTTAGTGGCTGACTGGGCTACGTGTGTAGTGGGAAAAGAAGCCATTTTTGAAAATGCTTCTATTGAGCAAAAGCATGATGCTTCAATAGTAAAACACACGCTAGACCATTAGGGGGAGGAGGGTGGCATCCTGTAAAGTCAGGCTGCCCAAACCTAAGAAAGTTTATTCAGCAACAAGGGCCATTGTGATTAATGGCGTCTCCTCTTGGTGAAGATGTGGAGGTCTTGACTCTGGTCAGCGACACATGTGCTAATAGGGTGCATGAATGGATCAAGGCTGGACAGCCTACCATTGTTTGAATTCTCACACAGATGTACTGTTTCTGAGCAACAACAATAAGACTCTCTGGAAGGGCCTTTTCCTTAGTTTACATTTCAACCCTTAATTTCAAGACACCAGAAAAAGGCTCTACAATCCTATTCTGTCTGACAATTCAGTGGTGGAAATGTTTGGGTCAGTTTTCCATGCATCAAAACCGCTTGGGTCTGAGCTGACTCGTAAGGCTAAGTCAATGAGGTAGACACCAGAGGAAAGATCCCTGTCAGAATTATTGTTCAGAATGGGAACCGGGTGAAAGGAGGCAAGAAACATAATGGGGCGACTCTTGGGAACCTGGCTGGAGGTCCCTCGGGGAGGAGGGCTCTGGACTTCTGCAATCCCTGCCTTGCCATCCACAGTCAAGGGGGGGAGATGTTTTGTACCAAAGGATTGGTTCAGCTGATTTATTCCCAGGCTTTAAAATTAAGCAAGGCTACACTTTGCCACATGACGGACACTATTAATTTCTGCTGGCTTGGGGAGGAAAGAGCTCTTAGCTGGCCTTGGCAGAACTCACGTGACCTGCAACGCGAACAGAAAACAGCTTCTTTTTCAAGGCTGAGGCTCCTCATGCTTCCATTCACCCAAACAGTATTTTTCCATAATACCGATATTGCAGTGTTCGAGTAAAGGGCATAATATGTTTGATGTAGTTCCTTTAGTCAAGCTTGCAGTACCACCACCTTGTCCCTTATTTTAAAAAGGCCCTTTTGTGAAGCTCTAATTGCTCCATTCTGACCATGTCAACCCAGAACAGAGTGCCCAATGGTGCTCGCTCCTGGTAGCTATCTGGAGATGGCATATAGCCCAAGTTAGAGGAGGTGGGCCATGTCTCTCCCATTTCACTGGACAAACTGTGGAAGAGCAGCCAGCTACAAAGATTCTGGTTTCCTACTGAAATCAAGATTTTAGCTCTGATAAAAAATACCATATCATAATATCAGCAGCAGTGTGCTTTGCAAACAATTCCTTGGACCTCACCTCTGCTTCACGCGAGGTTGAAAGCATTTGCAGCTCCTTTAAGGAATCCCCTCATTCAAGCGAACGCAACTCTCAAAACAGGGGCACCTTGCCTCAAGTGCCTCTCCCTGCGTAATACTGTGCAGCAACAGTCCCCCAGGGCAGGACAGAAACGGGTGCCCCAAGGAGGCTTTTAACAAGACCATCCTCTTCCCTGGCTCAAGTCTACCTCGACTGCCCCACAGAGAGCCATCCGAAAGCATGGGGAGGGGGGCAAGCCCAACGCAAAGCCTGCTACCTTATTCCAAACATTTGCCTCCAAAGCTTTTCAGACTGTGACACTTTTGCCAGTGAAAATCTGGTGGGTGAGCAGAATAGCCTTATTCAAATCACCCCGAGCAGTTTCAAAGTGTGGCTTCGCCAGGATCATCATTCAAAATGCATCGGCAATAAAGCGCTTGGAAAGAACGCAGCAGGGGACAGCGCCAAACAAAACAATTTCCATTCTGGCCGAATGTCTCTACTTTTTTGGTATGGTTTCAGATTCCAATTTTCTAATAAACTCCTCCTTTTCCCCCCTCTCTTTCTCAGTTTCCGAGTAGTTTTCTCAAAGAAAAGATAAGAGTAAATGATGGCAAAATTAATCCCTTCCATGGTACACGGTAATTTCAGATCACTTGTTTATGGAAACAAGGTGGCAGCATTTTCCCAGCAGCAAATCATATTATAGCCTCTAATCTGTTTTCCAGGATTGGTTGAAGTTCTTGTAAAACAGCTGCAAATTTCCCTACAGCATCACAAACAAAATGTAATACAAACAAAATCACGTTTTACCAATCAAGAAAGCCTCTATCCTAAAACAGCAATTTGAAAATGTAAAAACCTGATGTTGAAAAGCAACGTCTTGAGCTTCTTCCTGAAGTCCACAATGGACCAGTCTGAGAGGCCTTCCTGAAAAGTAGACATTCAGAGTCCAGGGATGGGCTGGTTCAAACATTATACTCTTCCGGACGTGGTTGCTTTAGTTGGTTGAGAAACTAACCCTTGATGGTATATAAACCAGAGTTTATGATTTCCTGTTGGGTGTGAGCCCCATCATGGCTAAAACAAAGCATGGTTTAATGCTTGTATGAATCATGGAGTGTCTCAGAAGATGCACTTTGCATAGAGAAGAAACACTCTTCAAGAA
The DNA here is from genome assembly GCF_059951505.1 of Python bivittatus. NCBI lineage: Eukaryota > Metazoa > Chordata > Lepidosauria > Squamata > Pythonidae > Python > Python bivittatus. Next base: position 19,694,549 of record NW_028277053.1, read on the forward strand.
GGGGAAAGCTGCCTCAGTCTTAGTCTATGTCAAATTAGTATAGTCCGATGTACATATATTGTTGCTCCATTACCCAGTCATGGTTAAGCTCACAAATCTGTTCAAGAGAAGGGAGACCTTACAGTCACCCATATTCCCCGTTTAGAACTAGTTTCTTCAGGACTCGTACCTTGAACAGGGGCAGAATGGTAAGACTGCTCTTCCACACTGACAATTTTAAAATTAACTACAGTTCATTATGTCCCATGTAGACCATGGTATTTGCTGGGACGCAGGAGAGCAGACCTGTCTGCTGCTTGCCTTCCAGAGTGGGAACCAACTCCAGTGAGTATGCAAGAATTGAACCTCTACAGGCAGGACAAGGAGCCATCATCCTGTAGTGCAGGCTGGCTTAATCTGCCAACCAGGAAACCTGGGTACAGACAATGTTTATGACCACATGAACGAAACAGCATCATTAACCATAGCGGGAAACTGGTTTGTTTGTGTAAATCAGACCAGCTGGTCTGGTGAGGACACCCTGGTTGGTTGGAGTAAAATACTTCCAACCAGCCCCTTGCAGCTCCCCTGAGAAAGTGGGGAGAGGAGATACAGGGGCAACCGTAATCCTTACACATTCCAAATCATAGATTGAGTTGGCTCTCAATCTCAGGCTGGGCTGGTTTGGGTGAGAAAGGCCTGCTAATTATGCCTTTCAGAAGAACATTAGGCGGTAGGTTTTAATGCGTTTGTGGGGAATATTTCGCATTGGGAAGAGTGAAACCGTCTTCAGCAATAAACTTTAAAATTATATTGCACATCTTGTTATGCTGCCAAGATGGCAACAGGCTGTGAAGGCTGCAGATAAGATTGGAGCTCTGTTGAAGAAAAATTGAATTTTAAGTGCACTGGGGTGAATTTTAAAATGTTTCAGGCATTTTCAAGGGTACATTTCAAGTACACCAGACAAAAATAATCAGAAACTGAGAGATAAGTTTGAAGATCCTAACCTGCCTTCATTGACTGAGTAAACCTTCCAAAGATTTGTTTGCAATGCTACAGAACCAAAAGCAAAGATCTCTGTTCTAAAGCACTGTAGCAATAAAGATGCATGTATTTATTTACTCTCATATGTATTTACTATATTTATATCCTGTCTGTTTCTTGAGTACAAGGGATTTCCCCTCCTTTGATGCCTAATATAATGTAATATATGAGACTATAACCAGCCTTCCTCCTCTGCTGATGGATGATGGTGTCCCAACACAGGCCATGTGCAAGAAATGATGCTACGGGGCAGGATCCGGGGTTGGTTCCCTGGGCAGAGAGAACCATCCTGGGAACACAGACCAGGTGGCCCACAAGCCTTCAAAAGAACAGCTAAGGATCTGTTGACTCAGAAAATGACTTAGGATTGAAGCTCTGGGGCACAGGGCGTCATAAAAGCACTGCTTTCTGCATAGAGGAGAAATCTTCTACCTGTAAATGGCTTTATATCTGTCTGCAACAAGAGGCTCATCTAGCCAAGTGGTGCCTGAGATTCTCCTGCTGACAAAGGCAATTTGAGATCCTCAGCTGTGAAGCCTGATGTACCTCCTCCTCCTCCTCCTCCCTATCAGCAAAACGAGGCAATCACTGTTGAGCCTTTGCTTTTTTGCACCAACACCCATTTCAGGGAGGGGAGAGGAGCCCAGCCCTTTGTTACCTGTTACCATAATATTGACTTAACAAAGAGGAAGTTTTAAGCGGAAGGGCTACTCCTGGACCTTGGCTGTCTCATTAAAATCCCACTTTGTTATGCTAAATACCCTCAAACAGTCAGGCCCAAAATGTTGATAATTAACCAACTCTAGAAGGGCTGATCAAGAGTTTTCAAAACAGGGTGCCTGCCGGCCCACGATCGGCTGCCTCTTGCTTAATTTTGAGAAAAGGCGGCAACAGAGCCAAAACAGTGCTAAACAAAGCCTAAACCAGCCACAGAACAGCTGAAGGGGTTGGGTGAGAAGAGGCACACAAGTTTAGCAGAAGAAGTCCTCTTGTCTGGGAAGATATCACCTCCTTAATGGCAGTGGTCGCCCATCACATCAATTCATGGTTTACTTTAATCATAGTTTGTGAATGAACCACAATTGGCTGAGATCACCCATAATGCTCAAGCTTAACTACAGCTGACAAACCACAAGGGCTGGATTTCGCAGCACATGAAACCAAAATCAAGCATTTTAGCTTGGTACCACGTGGGATCAACTACCAGCTTTTAATCCTTCCAGTCTGACCTGTGAGAACGTGTATTCTAGATAATTCCGAAGTGCGATTACCATGACCCCATACATAGACTCAAAAGAGAAGCCAAAAACGTCTAATGTGGGGATCGGTCCTGGGCTGTCAGAGGCGATGCGAGAGCCAGCAAAGTGTTGGGCAAGGACAGGGAAGAGCCCACTGCACCCAGTCTTCTCTGTGGAAGCTCGTGGGGCAACCTTGGCCCATTCCCACCTCTCAGCCCCACCATCCGGTCATAACTATTTCAAAATCAGTTGCTGAGGCAGTACGGCCAAATATGATAAAACAGTATCTTCAGAGCATATATACAGTACGCTTTCAACCAAGCTACACATTTATAATAGATTTGCATCCCAACCTTGTGAAAAAAAACTACACAAAATAGTTCTAGATAGTTGAAGAGAAAGGTCTAGAAAAATATCCTATTTTCAAGCCTCATTTAGCACAGTTTACCCTGCCCAACCTGGCTGCTGGAAATTATACAATTCAATACGATGTACAAGAAAATGAATGCATATTTTCATTTGACAGTGGAACATACATTTCCTAGAAAACACAAGAACAAATAAGGGAATTCAGCTTTAAAGCATGTGTGATAAAATAAGACAAATTAATGTACTACTTCAGGGAATTATTATGGCAAGGTATTCATTGTGAGTTAGTAAACTGCACCTATCCCAGTCTTAGGCAAAGCTTGATATCCACACCCCAGTAGAAAACTCAGCTGCCAGGATAGAGCAAAATTACGAGTTGCACCTTTGCTCTTATGTCCTCTCCAGAATTCACTCAGCCTTGAAGCCCCTTTCAATTAAGCCCAATGGGAATTTGCCTCAAAACATTTGGGGTGCCACCTGGTTGAACCATTTGGCACCTTTCCATAGGCAGAACCCATTGTTTAATCTAATGCTTAATGTTCAAATTGCCTTGTTCAATACTCAGCATAGCCAGACTTTGAAATTCAGTACTAACACCCAAAGATTTCAACTATTTTTCTGGTTCTGTCTAAAATGACATGTTCCTTGCTTATTCTTCCTCAGCCAAATACTATAACTGAAATGGTGAACTGACTTTCTCCAAAGAGAATTTAAAAAGGAAGTGAGGCAGAGGAAACAGATACTTTATCTCTTTCTTAAGAGTTCTCACTTTGCTTTACTGTATTTTGTTTAATTGGGTTAAAACCTTGTTTGAAGAGTTTGGCTATGCGGTTCCCTGGTCCCGACACCCACCAAACACCAGAGAATGCCCCTAAACACAATTTCCACCCCTGCGGTGGCACACGTGGGTTGCTTCTTCCGCGACAGGGCCACGGCAGCAACCCTTGCTGAAGCTTTGAACCACCACCAGCATCTGGAAACGCTGCTCCGTCTTTGCACACCCCAGGCCCCTTTGGCTGAGAAGTCCTGCAACCGAGATGGTCTGGGGCGGGGGTCTCAGAATGCTTTCTGAAGATGGGCTTAACTAGGAAACACAAACACTGAAGTCTGCAAAACCCAGCTCTGCGATTATGTCATTATGATTAATGTTATGAACTACCCCGTGTCCAAAGAGCCCTCTCTCATCTTTCCAAGGAAGATTGTGATGGACCTCCCTCCCACCTTTTCGGGGTACAGAAGACAGTCAGCCGTCCCACCTCCCACCAACGCTGAACGACAGGGTCCAGGGCTTGCCTCTGGCCCTCCTCGTGCTCCCTCCAAGCAGCAAAGGGTCAAAAGGTGCCCCCAGGGCAGCAGAAAGCAACCAGGGGTGGAGGGCCCAGATCTCTAGGGGGCCCTTGGAGGAGAAGCCACTGCTAGCAGGGCCACCCCTTGAGCCTCTTCCTCTCTGCTGCTTTGCAAACAGCACCACAAGGCCAAGGCGGCCACAGGAGAATTTGCACAACACGGCTGTGTTCAATCTAGCAGAGAAGGTTCACAGAAATCACACTTTTGAATCTGAATGCAGGAATCTAAGTGAATGCATGCTTAATGGTTTGTTCGTCACTACTCTCAAGCAGAAAAATGGGTGCAACATAAGAAACTGATTCAGTTCAGTACAGGGCTGCCAAAGTTGTTATTGCAAAACAGTGGAAAACTAAAATACTTCTTTGTTTGGATCAGAGATATTTAAAATGTGGGAAGTTATTCCAGCTGAAAAATAAAGCGACCCAAAGAGCTTGGAATGAGTCTGCAATTAAGGAAAGGTGTATTCAGATCCAGATGTGATCTGTTCTGTCCCATGAACTTGAAAAACTGGGTTTGACCTGCAGGCTAAGAGCGGGGCCAGTGACGGAGAGGGCGGAGAAGTCCCCTTCGCTGGTTGCGTTCAAGCAGAAGCCGGAGGGGGATCGGTCCTGGATGCCTTCGCTGGGATTCGGACAATGAGCAGGAAGCTGGGCTCAATAGCTTGATTCAAAGTTTTTGTTTATCTGTAAACATTTCTGGCTGGAAATACTGGAGATGGAGAGTCATTCTTGAGAGTACAGACCTGTGTGCACAACCCAAGTTTCTTCACTTGCTTTTGTTTTTATTTCCATGTTTTGGTATGGGACGGAAGTTGTCTCTGATGATGTGCTTGCATTACTAAAAATAAAAGCAATAAAACAATTTTTTTTAAAGAAGTTGAGCATTTCTTATGCTCCTGTTCTTGTAGCACACTGCACATTTGTGAAGTGAAGCCCTTTAGGCATCTTCCAACAAATGGCCTCTTAGAGCAACGTCCGGGTCAGCAGCTGACTCAGAATTCTTCTTGTGGACACAAGTAAATCCCGGGTCTCCAAGACTGTGTGACCGTCAGTGGTTTCACAAACGTGTGCAAAAAGAAAAGGCCTTGTGCCTCATCCTTCTTCCTCTTATCTCCTGTCACACCCAGACGATCTTTCATGTGTGTTTCCATACTCAGTGGTCGTTCTACCATAAAAAGGAAAATGCTACTTCTGGGTCCAGCTTCTTGAAACATAAGGGCAGGTATCCATAAATGTTGGATTTAGTGTTCTTTTACATGGATTTCCTAAATGTTCAAAACTGGAGATGCAAGGTGAAATGCTTACAAGAGTGAAAGGCCAACAGAGGCTGGGGGCAATTGGTGGGACGCACGGATATGCATTATATTAGCCCTAAGGGTGAATATAAGCCCTAAACACAGAGACTCCTCAAGCAGACAGACGTGATGTGCTGTTAAAGAAGTTTACCAAGGGGGGGAAAAAGAGTGATATTTTGAGATACAGAAGCATTTGAGGACAACATGAATTCTCCCCCAGAATTCTTTTTCCATCTCTCTCGCCCCCCCCCCCCCCCCAACTGATGCAGAGAAGGGCAGACAAGAGAAGTCTGCATGGCTGACTTTACTCAGGAGACAGAATTCCAGGAAAGGGTCCCACCGTGCCTACCCAGAGCAGCTGCCTCTTCTGCAAGCCCACCGTCCCAGAAGGCGGTGACTTAGCTGTTTTCCTCAAATTATCTGAAAATACCCTCCCCAAATCCATCTACCCTCACATCTGCTTTCCTTTCTCCACATATCCTGACCGGCAAGCAGACACTGGAAGCATCACGGAGGGGGAATGCCACCATCTTGGAATGCTCTCAATGCACCAGGAAAACCAAGGGATGGACGAGGATTCCCCTCTGCGCTCACTTTACTTAAATAAGTGCAGTTGCCACCTCTAAAAAACAGCAGCCCACCCTCCTCAGGCTATTCCAGGATCCAGTTCCTTTCTGCAGCCAACTGGACGCTCCTCCCCCAACTGACCTCAAGGAAGTGAATAAAGAGCATTCCTAGGATCCTCTGGTTTAGGCGATATTCTGAAGCAAGTGCACCTTTCCTAGCGACAGCTAGGAGAAGGGACCAAAGTTAGAAACATCAACTAAGTTTGGGTTCCGACAGAGCAGACCAATCTGGAGACCCTGCTGTCAGGGTGAGGTCCCCCGGCGGGTGCTGGGGAGGGGGTTTGCTGCTGTCAAGAGGGGCGCCAGGGGCCACACTCAGCCAGAAAACCAGAAAGACCCTGTCCAGAGGTGCCTCCAAGGTCTTCGAGCTCAGGGCTACTAGCCAGAGTGGTCAGGGAGCCCACACCTGCTTCTGCTTGAGCAAGAAGAGAGGGGGGTTGGTCTCCAGGTGAGATTAGCGCCCAAAAGATGCGGTGGAGCTCGAATGGACCGGCCATCCCGCTGCCCTCCTGCGCATCCAGCAGGTAAAGAGGTGGTCGGGGTCTCCTCCTCGCCCAAGCGGAGTCTCCAGGTGACAACACAGACACGTGCAGACAGCCCTGCAGGCAGCAGCCGGAGATGCCGGTTTTGCCCCGTTCCCCTCCAGCCCAGAGGCCCTGGATCTCCCACCGGTCTCGTCCGAGGGCCCACTGGGCCCCACACAGCTTACCACTGGGGGAATCACCCGCGGACTTGGCTAGCACTCCCCCTCCAGCTAGCTAACAGGCCATCCAAGCGCCCCCCGCCCCCCCGATCAGTAGGCCATCCCGGCCAGTCTTCTCACCCCGCCCCCCCACGCCCCCGTTTTGCTAGGCTGCGACCATAAAGCCGGGGAGCCCGGCCCGAGGCAGCCACGGGACCTCGCAGGGCCACTCCTCTCCCCCCGACCTCCCCCACCAGGGAGGGGAAAGGCCCCTCTGCGAAGGGCTGGGGCGCGCTGGAGGACCTCAAGGCGCCCGCGTCTCCGCCCGCCCGCCGCCGCGCCTTGCCTGGTTGGGGTCGGTGGCCCTGAAGACGTGGCAGGCGACCGGGGAGTCGGGGTCGTCGGGCTGCGCCTTGATCAGGTAGGCGAAGTAGGTGAGGTCGTGGCTGTTGTGGATGAAGCGCGAGATGTGCTGCGCCCGGTGCTCGAAGATGAAGACGGCCGGGCCGGGGGCGCCGGCGGCCGAGCAGGGCACGCAGCGCAGGGTGGGCGCGCCCAGCAGCAGCAGCACCTCCCGCGCCGGCGCCGCGCCCGGCTCGGGCTTCTGGCTGCGCCGCCGGACCTCGGCCATCAGCCAGGGCAGCATGGGCAGCGTGGCGCGCCGGTCCAGGCACGAGCAGCCCACGTACCACAGCCGGAAGCGCTTCTCGCCGCCCGCCCGGCCCGGCGCCGCCCCGGCCTCGGGGGCCAGCGGGTGCGGGAAGGGCGCCGCGGGCGACTGCATCGCGGGCTCCTCAGGGCCGCGCGCCGGGCTCCGGCGGGGCGCTGCGCAGGCTCGGGCGGCGGGGCGGCATGCGCGGCGGCGGTTCCGCGTTCCTCCTGGCTGCGCCCCGGGCGCGCGCCGCCTCCGCTGCTGCTCCGCCGCTGCCCCACCGCGCCTCTGCTTGCCCCGCCACGCGGCCAGCGCCGCCCCTCCCGGCCGCCGAGCCAAGCAGGAGGGAGGCGCTGCCCGCTGACGCGCCTCGGAGTCCGCCCGGCCGCCCCGCGCGGTGCACCGCCTCCGGGCGCGGCGCCCAGCCTGGTGGGTGACCGCCCGCGGTGCGGTGCGGTGCGGGGTGATCCTACGCCGCGGGCGTCCCCGAGAGCCTCCCCGCCAGCCCGGGCGCCGAGAGAGCGGCCGGCTCCCTCGCCCTGCCCTGCGCTGCCCTGCCCGGCCAAGAGCTGGGAGCGGGAAAGGGGCCGCCGCGCCCGCCAGCCGCCCTCCCGCTCCTCGCGCCGGTGCCGCTCCGGTTCCGAAGGGGCGCCCGATCCCTGCCCGGGGCGAACCTGGCGGGCAGATTACGCGGGTGAAGCAGCGCCGCTCGGCGCGACCGGTGAACCAGGTTCAGGCTGCGGCGACCGCAAACCTCGTGCCCGCCGGTCAGCCGCCGCAGGACCTGGAAGACCGAGATGTGCCCCGGGGAGGCAGACAAGCGTGCCTGACGCCGCTCGTTCTTGCCCCGCAGGCGTCTTCTTGGCAAGGGCCCGGCGAGGGCCTTCTCCCCTGGCTGCGGCTGGCTCTCCGCAGAAAATGGGTCAAGGAAGCAAGCCAGCCGGGGAGGTGGTAGGCGCGGGAAGGTCGGGCCCGGCCGGGCCAGGCGCCCCGGGTGGGGGCTTTCAAGGCTGCCAGTCTCTTGGGACCCACAGAGCGCAGCCCCTCTTCTCTCAGGCTTCCTACACAGGGCCCTTTCCTGCTCCGTGTAAATGGAGAACCTGCGTACCTTTCCTACCCTCTTGTCACCCTTTATGCCCTGCGAATGACAGTCCACCTCAGCCGGGCGCCTTTAACAAACGTGCAGGCTTTGCAAATGCTTTGGGGCAGCCGCACCTTTGCTGAGGCCGGAGCAGAGCCGGAACACGTTGTGGCAGCGGAGAGCATGTGCCCAGGCTCGCTGGGATCTGTGCCGGCCTGTGCATCCGCCTGGGAAACGGCAAGCAGCTGCGCGCTCCGGAGAGAGTTGCATTGCTGGCAAAGGGGTGGCAGCAGCCACCACCTGGTTCCCTTGCAGGGGTGTCAGGAGCAGGGCCTGCCCGCCGTGTCGTTTCATGTCCGAGCTAGACACCCGAACGCACCGGGCATTGTAGGGTTCAAGCTAAAACACCCTTCTTTGTAAATCAAAGACAGACCTCTTCCCATGTTGGCAGCCTCACCTTTGCCTCTTTAATTTCATTCATGGTTTATCGGTGGTTCCAACAATTCCTCCTCAAATTCTTTATGCCGGGTTTCTCGACTTCAGCAACTTCCGCAGCCAGCACCTGTGGCTGACGAGTTCTGGGAATTGAAGTCCACACTTCTTAAAAGTTACTGAAGTGGAGAAACGCTGCTGCTTTGTGCTCTCAGCCCATCCGGAGGGTCCTTTCCCAAGTTTGTTTTCTGTTATTGCCCCTTTGGCTTCTTGGATAGTTGGAGGTTTACTGAGAATTTGTCTGTGTTGGTCATTCTTTAATAACAGACTCTTCAAATGTGTTCATGGCAGCTTCACTGATGTTAGCCACCCAACGTAATTCTTTTCACAAAGCTCCCAATTCTATAACTTCCTGTCTTGAATGTAAGAGTTTGGTCCCTTTCTTCCGGGGGGGGGGGGGGTTTGCTGAGAGGAACTGGGCCTCCTAAGGGGCACTGGAGCCTGCCGCCCCGGGGCAGGGGCAAGAAAGGAACCACGGCTCAGTCAGCTGCTGGGAATGGGCTGGGGGGCCACCAGGCCTTTGTCTTCAGGCCATGCTTCTCTTCTCAGCTTTGGATGTTAATCATTTGCAGCTTATGAAAGACAAATGAAAGAGGAGAGGAGAGGAGAGGAGAGGACAGGGAGCAGATCTTTTCAGTCAGGCTAAATGTACAAGGACCCGCTTTTGTGTTATAAAACAATATCTAAAGCCATTTTCGTGACTCAGCATCAAGAGCAAGCAGAGTAAAACAATTGAAAACCAGAAGTAAATGTGGGCTAAGCTCTGAGTAAGTGGGTGACAAAATCCTTAGCGTCAGTCCACTCATATCAGCTCTTGGAGAAATAACAGGCTGAACTGCCATCTGAAAGAGGGAAACGCTGGGAACGCTGCTCACCTTCTCTTAACCTCTAGAAAGGATTAGATTATCTTGAAAGGAAAACCTTCGGCTTGAATTAGAAGCTGCAGCTGAGGCTGGTTTGAAAACCAAGGCTCTGAAACTGGTAGCACCCATTGGGGTTCAACAGATTGACAACTGGGAGGCGAAGCCCTGGGTGCTTCCACCTCCCCATCTGAGGCTCCAGATCCTGCTCCCCTTCCCACAGGCCCCTCTCTCAATCTCACTGCCTGTTTCTGCTTTAACCCAGCCGCCTTGTGCTGCCTCCAGTTGCTCTTCTCAAGGACACTGGGGAGAAACTGCCTGCATTTTTACTCCAGAAAATCAGCCTGTAGAATTTTGTATTTAAACGGCAGCAAGCCTGAAAAAGCAGCTGTTGGAGCACTGCTTGGGGGGGGGGGCACCTCAGAAGAGTCTGCCTGCCCATTGCAGCAGCTCAAAACCACAGCCCCCCCCCCCCGGCACTGGGCAGACCCTGCTGTTTCTGCTGCTGGCTGAAATCTTGGCTTCCAGCAGCTTTTTATTTATGGTTTATGAAGAAAACTCGTGACGAGAATAGAGCTTCTGCTTTTCTAAAAACACGCGGACTCTGCACCTTGAAGACTTTTCTTCCTTTGGTAGGACAGCTCAATGGGGAAAGTGAGTCAGCAGCCGAGGCGGCCCCTCATAGGTGCCGCGATCCAAAGAACCTTCCTCTTTCATTTTAACTCACCGGCATTAAAAAAGGCACCGGTGGCCACACTGAGCACCGAGCCTGTTTCGTTCGTTTGTTCCTTTGAGTCAGTGTTGACTCCTGGCAGCTGCCCGGACCAGTCCCTGCCGTTTCCTTGGCAAGATTTCGGAAGCGGCTTGTCCTTGCCTGCTTCTCCTGGGCTGAGAGAGACTGGCCCAAGGTCACCCCGCTGGCTTCGTGCCCAAGGCGAGACGAGGACTCACCCTCTCCCGGTTCCTAGCCTGGGGCCTTCACCACACCACCAAACTGGCTCTCTGCGTTTGGGATTAGGGTATTATGTAGCCTGACAATGGTGGCTTATTCAATAAAGTGGGATCGAACAGACCTTGACTTAGTCTGATAGCCAGGCCAGAGAGTAGCAGTTAAAAAGGTCCTTACCTTCAAGAATCAAGAGGTGGAGAGATCGGAGGAAGCCACCTGAGGACCAGAGTGCACGCATGGAGAATCGCCAGTGCCCCCTGGCACCCCAAATTAAATCTGGGCAGTGTGAAATGCCCAGCCAAGAGTTGGCAGAACAAAGGCAGCAGACAGACATAAAGAGCAGCCCCGCTTTCCATCCTTTTATTAAACAGCTTAATTTTTTTTTTAACAGAAAATAATGGAATGTTGCCTTCCAGAATCCATAGGATTTTCCATTCTGAGTCATGCACGATGCTGCTTTTCCGATACAGTTAGTTATAGATGCAAAGAGAGAGCACTAAAGCCTTAACTGAATGCCTACATTTGACGGACACAATTGGGTTTATTTCTCCTGGGCAGCCTATCTCCGTGGCCTTCTGGGTGGCCGAGATACGTTCCACCTTAATTCTGTGGTGAGACTGGAGGCCCTTTGCTTCACGTGTAGAACTTCAGTCCATACAAGAGAGTTTGCAGCTCTTTGGATGGATAAAGTCATACTGGAAACTGACAAGAAGGCAATGATAAACTTGCATCTGTTTCTGTAACAATAATGCTTTAGGAGGTGAGGTGCAAGGAAAGGCCTATCCGCTGTTCAAAACGTCTCAAGAACACTTGCCATCTCCTTGAATTGGCTGTAGAAGTTCTAAAAGGGAAAACAGAAATAAAGTGGTGCTGAGAGGAAACCAACAAGGGCCGGTTTGGTCACATTCAAAATCTCGTTCAGAAGCAGAGTGAGCTCCAGCACGCCAGACGTGCACACACGGCCAACACACGCCTCCTTTCTTTTCACTAACGCCTCTTTGTGGAACCGGCCAAGGGCTGAGTGATACCTGTGTTGCCAGAACGTTCACTTTTAACTCAAAGCACCTCGCTGCATGTTCCATCACAGCCAGTGCTTTAAGGCTAGCAACAGCCAGTGAAACGTCATCCTATTTAGCTCTGAAAAGCAAAGGGGAACAGATGCATGCTTGCACACAAAAGTTTAGCCCCACCCGCAATTGTATGTTTCAATCAATCCTGAACAGAAAATAGCACAACCCCCGCACAGTACAGTAAGACATCTTATGTGGTTTTTAATGTGTTTTCAATCTGCTATGCATCATTGTATGCCAGCCAGAGACTTCTTGGAGCTGAGCAGCCCTAACAAATCCAAAAAATAAATAGAATAAAAATCTTCCTGCAATTCTGAATGTCTACTTACTATTAATGGGTGGCTCTTTGCAGTTCAGAATAAGAAATCAGTGAATATGGCAGGCCAAATAGTTTGGGCGCTCTTTTACCCGGGACTCAGTAACACCTCCTTTGGCAGTAATAACTGCTTCCAAAAGTTTCCTATAGTTAGCTAAAGGTCTGTCTGGCTTCTGGACATTTTATTTTTTTCTGCTCTTCCTCACAGAACTCTTAGCTCAGAGATACTCAGAGGTCTCCTTGCATGCACTGCATGTCTGAGAACTCCCCCAGATTTTCAGTAATATTCAAGGCCATTCCAAAACCATGATCATTATTATTATAATAATATTCATGGATCACCTGGAGGCTGTTACCTTGTCTCACTGAAATACCCATCCTCTTTTCAGCATCCATTTCTTGATTCGCTTGAGGGACATTAGCTTGAGGTCCAAAAGATAGCTAGATGTGGAGTCCTTGGGGTTCTCTGAGCTTGGTTCTTTTCTTGCAAACGTTTCATTACCCAGCTAGGTAACATCTTCAGTGCTAAAATGGGATGGGGTTTGCTTTCTATTTATATGCTGTGGGCTGCCTTGCCAGTGCTGGTAAGGGTGGGGGGTTTGTTTTGCTCCTCTGGTAGCTAGGTCTATCCCAAAACTTTGTACCACGCAGCAGTGGGGTCATCTTTTCTTCACTTACAGATTAACTGAAACATTTGACCAGTGGTACCTAAATCTTTGCATTTGCAAGGCAGGGAAAGTGAGGCGTGTATAAACCATGGCTAAAGGAGTGGATTTCTGCTTATGCAATGCCCTTTGTCTTCCTCTTTCCCCAGTCCTTGCAGACTCTGGAACAGATGCAAGGAAGAGGAAGTGCTTTTTCCTGGCACAAAGTCCCCTTGGATTTTGCATCTGCTCCACAGTGGGCCCTGTATGTGCTTCCAGCCATGGAGGGAAGAAAACACCATGGAACTCGTCATGCATCTGATCCATATAACAGAGTTTGTGTAGGGGGGTTACACTGTCTTGACTAATGAGAAAATGTATATCCGTTTCAAAGTATTTTACTGGGCACATGGAGAACGCAGTTACAGTGGGGCAAAAAAGTATTTAGTCAGCCACCAGTTGTGCAAGTTCTCCCACTTAAAAAGGTGAGAGAGGCCTGTAATTTTCATCATAGGTATACCTCAACTATGAGAGACAAAATGGGGGAAAAAAATCCAGAAAATCACATTGTTTGATTTTTAAAGAATTTATTTGCAAATCATGGTGGAAAATAAGTATTTGGTCAATATCAAAAGTTCATCTCAATACTTTGTTATATATCCTTTCTTGGCAATGACAGAGGTCAAACGTTTTCTGTAAGTCTTCACAAGGTTTTCACACACTATTGCTGGTATTTTGGCCCATTCCTCCATGCAGATCTCCTCTAGAGCAGTGATGTTTTGGGGCTGTCGCTGGGCAACACGGACTTTCAACTCCCTCCAAAGGTTTTCCATGGGGTTGAGACCTGGAGACTGGCTAGGCCACTCCAGGACCTTGAAATGCTTCTTACGAAGCCACTCCTTAGTTGCCTTGGCGGTATGTTTGGGATCATTGTCATGCTGAAAGACCCAGCCACGTTTCATCTTCAATGCCCTTGCTGATGGAAGGAGGTGTTCACTCAAAATCTCACGATACATGGCCCCATTCATTCTTTCCTTTACACAGATCAGTCGTCCTGGTCCCTTTGCAAAATCTCACAATACATGGCCCCATTCATTCTTTCCTTTACACAGATCAGTCGTCCTGGTCCCTTTGCAGAAAAACAGCCCCAAAGCATGATGTTTCCACCCCCATGCTTCACAGTAGGTATCGTGTTCTTTGGATGCAACTCAGCATTCTCTCTCCTCCAAACAGGAGTTGAGTTTAGACCAAAATGTTCTACTTTGGTTTCATCTGACCATATGACATTCTCCCAATCCTCTTCTGGATCATCCAAATGCTCTCTAGCAAACTTCAGACGGGCCCGGACATGTACTGGCTTAAGCAGGGGGACACGTCTGGCACTGCAGGATTTGAGTCCCTGGCAGCATAGTGTGTTACTGATGGTAGCCTTTGTTACTTTGGTCCCAGCTCTCTGCAGGTCATTCACTAGGTCCCCCCATGTGGTTCTGGGATTTTTGCTCACCGTTCTTGTGATCATTTTGACCCCACGGGGTGAGATCTTGCGTGGAGCCCCAGATCGAGGGAGATTATCAGTGGTCTTGTATGTCTTCCATTTTCTAATTATTGCTCTCACAGTTGATTTCTTCACACCAAGCTGCTTGCCTATTGCAGATTCAGTCTTCCCAGCCTGGTGCAGGTCTACAATTTTGTTTCTGGTGTCCTTCAACAGCTCTTCAGTCTTGGCCATAGTGAAGTTTGGAGTGTGACTGTCTGAGGTTGTGGACAGGTGTCTTTTATACTAATAACAAGGTCAAACAGGTGCCATTACTGCAGGCAACGAGTGGAGGACAGAGGAGCCTCTTAAAGAAGTAGTTACAGGTCTGTGAGAGCCAGACATCTTGCTTGTTTGTAGGTGACCAAATACTTATTTTCCACCATGATTTGCAAATAAATTCTTTAAAAATCAGACAATGTGATTTTCTGGATTTTTCCCCCCATTTTGTCTCTCATAGTTGAGGTATACCTATGATGAAAATTACAGGCCTCTCTCATCTTTTTAAGTGGGAGAACTTGCACAATTGGTGGCTGACTAAATACTTTTTTGCCCCACTGTAGCTAAACAGCTGTCCCAAAACAGCCATGCAGCTGGCAAAAACTATCTGAGTGAGTTCCATTGCCCGATATTCGCACAGCCTCCATTTGCCTCATCCTGAAATCCTTAACAGAGCCTTCGCTTCATTCAAACCACCCAGCACGTTTTGTCACTCTTGGTCCATGGTCTTCTGTTCTGAGGAGGAGCTGCTACAGAATCCAGCTAAGCAAGGCCATTTCCACTACAATGTGATGAACCGCAGCCACGGGGGAACATGTGCCGCTCTTTTTAAAAGGGGAAGAGTCCGGAAGGCCATTTACAAACCTGAAACTGAGGGACCGTCATTTCGAACGTTTTGCACGTGACGCTCCCCGAACCATCGGCAACTTTTAACGCCACCGTAACGCAAGGCGACTTCAAGGATTTACAACTGTCGGCACTAATGGCAATTCCCAGCTTCCACTGAAAATCAATAAGCTGCAAACGAGAAATGAACATTTCAGGCACTTGCTTTGAGTCACCGTCTTCGGAGGAGGGGAGCAACGCACTCAGGCACCTTCGACCCTGAAGCTCCTCCGAGTATTTGGTCCCCGCGCTCTCAGACCCAGCTACTTCACAGGACTGTTGTTCTGGGATGAAATGAAGGGAGACCTTTCCACACCGGCCTCCCTGGGCTCTCGGAAAAACAGCTGGATATAACAATGAACGAACAGCAGCTTCGGTCTTCCAGGAACCCGAGAGACTTTGGCTCACGGGGCCTCTCTAGTACTCGCGGTCTTCCGGCCCCTTGTTCGCAGCAGATCAAGCCTGCCTTTGGATACGGAGGATAATACCTACCGTGTCGAACGTTCACTACTCCCACTGGGCTTCGGACACCGCATCTTCCCGTGGCGATTCCTCTGCTTAAAAAACCCCATGAAGTGGCGGTGCCACTTTTCATTCCACCTGTTGCAATGTGCGCCCGGGGGGGGGGGCACCCATTAAGTTGGACGTCTTCTTTCCGTTGCGCGAAGGGAACGCAACCTAACCCTCCACGCTCCCCGTAGGCACCGGAAAGCGTCCTAGACGCCGCTCGGAGGTTTGTCGGACGGCACCTCCGCGTCCCGTCGATCCAAGAGCTGCGATGCGTAGCTCAGGGCGCCGGAAGGCCCTGCCCTCCCCGTTCCTCCCTTCCCTGCAGGAAGGGCAAAGAAGGGCGGCCCCCTCAGAAGGGCCGCTCTGTTTTCTAAACGGGACGAGGCAAGGCCGCCAGAAGCCGCCTGCTCGCGAGGGTCCCGCCGTGAGCAGGAAGCGCCTGCTGCTTTTCAGCCTCCGACGGGTTCGGCTTCAGGGGAGGCCGAGGGCCCCCGAGGTCTCTCAGCGCCGTTATGCGGCGTCCGGGGTCCAGATCGGGACTCAGCGAAGGCCTCAGCAACTCTCGGGGAGGCCTCTGCGCCCGGCCGGAGCCGTTCCGCTAGGGGGCGGGGGCGGTGGAAGCGGCAGGGCCGCCGTTGCGGGAGAGCGCGGCGGGCAGGGAAGGCGGGCGCCGGCGCCCCTCACCTGCCCGGCCGCCGCCGCCGCCGCGTCCTCCGCCCCGACGAGGGAGCGCCCCCTCGCCCACGCCTGCTGGGCCACCCGGCCGGCGCGGGGCGTCTGGGCAGGAAGCCGAACGTTTTGCGCAGCTCGGCGAGAACTCCTCGGAGCAGGAGAGCCGCTTCTCCGCTGCCTCCCGACCCTAGCACCGCGACGCCTCCGCGGGCGCGCTCGGGGGCCCGTTTCCCCCGGCCCCCGACCCGGCCCCGGCCCGGAGGGCTCAGCGGGCGCGCCCTGCCCCTCAGGCCCGGCCCCTCCACCCGCCCCGCGGGCCCCTCGCGGGGCGGCTGCTCACCGAAGAGCCCGGACAGGGCGCGCGCCGCCCGCCCCAGGCCTGCGCGCCGCCCGCCCCAGGCCGGCTGCGCGGCAGCGCTGCGGGGGGGAGGGAGGGGGGAGGGGGAGAGGAGCGCGAGCGCGGGCGGGGTCGCGGGCCAGCCCCGCCCCCAGCCCCCTCCCCCGTGCCCCGTCCGCCCTGCTCACCTGGCGGAGCGCCGGCGCGTCCAGGCCCGCGGGCTGCCGGCGCCGCGCGGCGCGTTCGCCCTGCAAGGAAAACCCGGTCAGCGGCGGGGGCGAGGCGCGCGGACGCTCGGAAGGTCCCCGCGGGGCGCGCCTCAGCCCCCGGCGGCCGCGAGGGGAGAGGGGGAGGGGGCCCGGGGGCGCGCGCTCACCAGTTCCGCCAGCAGGTCCTGCGGGAGCGCGCCCCGCGCCTCCCCCGCGCCCGCTCGGCCCGCAGCCGGAGGCGCCGGCTCGGGAGCGGCCGCGCCGCCCGCCCGGACAGGGGGCGCGTCGGCCCCGGCTGCGCCCGGCTCCCCCGGCGCTAAGGGCGGCATCGCGGCGGCTGCGCAGCGCAGGCCCCGCCCAGAGGAGGCTGCCCGGGAAGGCGGCGGCGGACAGGCGCCCCTCCCACTCCCGCTCTGCCAGCCCCGCCCCTCGGCCTTGGCGAGCCCACGCGCCCGCGGCCGGGGGAGACGCCGCCTCCCTCCTCCCCCCTCACGCGACTCAGCTTTGGTAGCGGCCGGGGCGGGGCGAGAGCGTCGCGAGCCGGCTGCGCCTGCGCGCGAGGAGCCGGCCCGCCATGGAGGCTCAGCGGTGGCTGCCGCTGGAGGCGAACCCCGAGGTGGGTCTGCGTGGGCCGGGGCGGGGGGCCGAGCGCCGGGGGGCCCGGAGTTACCCTCTCCCCTCCTCTCCTCTCCTCTCTTGCAGGTGACGAACCAGGTGAGCCGCTGCGCCGCGCGCGGGCGCCCCGGGGGCAGAGGGGGCCGGGCCGGGCGGGGGGTGCGCGGCGCCGGCGGCCCCGGCGCGTGGTGAGCCCCGCGTCTCTCCCGGCAGTTCCTGCGGCAGCTGGGCATCCAGCCCAGCTGGCAGTTCGTGGACGTGTACGGGGCGGACCCCGAGCTGCTGGGGCTGGTGCCCAGGCCCGTCTGCGCCCTGCTGCTGCTCTTCCCGGTGACCGAGAAGGTAAGCGGGGCGGCCTCGGCCGGGCGCCGCCGAGGGGGGAGGGCCGCGCCCTTCCTTCCTTCCTTCGGCGCGGCGCCCCGGGGGGCGGGGCGGCCCCCTCGGCGAGCGCCCCTCCTTGCGCGAGGGGGTGCCGTGGAAAGCGGGGCTTGAGGGGGCCCCTTCGCTCCCTCCCTCCCTCTCTCTCCGCCGGCAGTACGAAGCGTTCCGCAGGAAGGAGGAGGCGGCGATCGGCGCCCGGGGCCAGCAGGTGACGCCGGCCGTCTACTTCATGCGGCAGACCATCAGCAACGCCTGCGGCACCATCGGCCTCATTCACGCCGTCGCGAACAACCGGGATAAAATCGACTTCGGTAAACCGCTCGCACCGCTTGGAGGGCCCCGAGCTGCGGTCCGTAGGCCGCGGCTCTCGGGCTGCGCCCTGCTTGCGGAGCTGGCAAGCCGGGCCCTTCCTGAGGCTCCAGAACCGCCTCTCCGGCGTTAGTCCTGCCTGAGGGCCCCTCGCGTGTTTTGCGCCCTGCCCCCGCGGGGAAGAAGCCGCGCGGACAGCCCTGCGCCGCCTCACGAGTAGCAGCCTTTAATCTTGACGCTTTCGATTCGTTTTAGAGGAAGGCTCCTCGCTGAAGAAGTTCCTAGACGATTCGGTGCCCATGAGCCCCGAACAAAGAGCCAGATACCTAGAGTCCTACGAAGTGAGTGGCGACGCGTGTCCGGAGGGGGTCTGTCTTCTCTTGGGATCGTTTATTAGCTGTTGAATAGTTCCCCCCACGGCGACAGCTGTATCGCTACGCTGTTGGTATCGTCAAACTGAACTTACGAAGCGTTGGAATTTCGTAATAAGCCAACGTCTTCCTTATAATTACTTTTAGAATAATTTCAATAATTATGTTATCGACAGAGGAATTTGTACCGTAATAGCATCAAATGAGCCCCAGTGGACCAACTCACACAGAGCACAAAGCCCTCATCTTGGCCTGCGGCCACAAATTCACACATTGCATTAATCCAGGGCCGAAGTAACTTTATGGCTGGCCTGTAATTGGGAAGAAAGGTTCAGGTGGGTAGCTGTTAACTTACAGCCCCGCCAACTGTTGAACGATGTCTCTATTAGAGCGGGGATCAACAAGGGGGCACTCACAGTATGTGTAAAGGTGCTGGTGAAGCTTCACAATTGAATGAAAAAAAGCAGAGTATTTTTTTTTACTGGAACTTCACATGATACCACATCATGCCGTGCCGAGGCAGTCTGTCATAAATGCATAGGCTGAGATGTCCAATAGTTAGAGGAAGACCAATTTACTTTCTTGGGCTGAAAGTTATGGACCCATAATAAGGAGCCACAAAACAGTTTCTAATCCACAGTGGTAGTTCGCTCATACTGCTTATCTAAGGCCCCATTACGTATTAGCTTGATTGTCAGTCGTTACGCCTGGTACACTGTCCAGCGCGGCACCTGATTTGGAATGGAAGCCCAGGACCTGCGGGGAGTTGTGCTCTGTAGCTTGTTTAGGGTGGCTGGCTGAGACGTTTGGATCCCCTGTCAAGGCTTATCTGACAGCAGAGGCGGAGGACCTGCCACAACCTGCTCGCCATGGTTGCTCAATTCCCTTTTTAGAGCTGGCACAGCCCACACAATGAGAAACTCCCTGTCCTGGGTTTGCACAATCTGGCTGGCTAATTGGCTGTTTGTCTTGCGCTGCAAAGAGGCTTCTGTTTCGAGCCCAGAGGGAAGGCCGTGGAAGGCCTGACTCCGAGGCAGCCCCAGCATCCTTTTCCCTGGAGCAGGCCTGGCCCCGCCTGGGCTCGCATTGGTCAGAGGGGACAGTTTGCTCTGGTCACTGAATCCCGGGGCTGCTTTGGGAGACACGCGGCAACGTTTCTGGCACTTAAAACAGCAGAGCTATTCTTGGTTAAGAAACAGCATTTAGCTATTTGGTTATCTGTCAGATGATTGGATGGGTTTTTTATGGCCGTGAATCAGGATACCCGAATGTGCAGACTAATGGTCTGTTTTGGAATTTCAGGCCATCCGTGTGACGCATGAATCCAGCGCTCATGAAGGCCAGACTGAGGTACATGACTTAATTTTTCCCTGAATAAAGCTTTTGATACATGCCTGGTTTTTAGGAAGGTAATTGAGGACGTGCAGTTGCTCTTGGTGTACTGATATCCTGCAGTAATACTGAAAGGAAATGGGCTGGAAGAAACGTTTAGAACAGCACTTGGCTTAATTAAATTTCTTCCCAATACTGTCCCTGAGTTGCACTCATGGTTTGTTTTTTAAAAAGCTGATACGGCACAAGGCCAGGGGCTGCGTAAGGCATTTAAAGAGACTCCTTCGCTTGGCGTAACGAAAACTCTGCCTTTATTTGGGCTTGACTGTGGCCGGTGGACGAGTTGAGTTGCACTTGTGGGGTGGTACTGCCCGAGGAAGGCGAAGCTGCCACGCTGATTCTCCCCTTCGACCGCGGGCAACAGTCCTTGGGCCTCCCCCATGCCCTCCAAGCGGGGGAAGAGAGTTGCTGGGGCAGAGGGCAATGGGCAGAAGTACGGTCAGTCTTTGGCTGGCCAGCCCCTCTGTGCTTGAGATGTAAGCCGGACGCAGAAGCCTCTGCTGCCTGACTACTTCACCTGCATCTGGATGATTTTCCGGGGGTTTCCGGCATGTTCCCTCAAACAAAGGAGGAGTTATTCATGCTGGACGTAACCCTTATGCTGGCAACGTTAACTGTCATTGGCATTAACAGCGCTTCTTGCTTTGAAGCTGGCTTCCTTCTGTGGCTGCTCTTTAGCTCTGACTCTGCTTTGCATTGCAATTAAATTAAGCAACAGCATTTAATACTAGAAGGCTGTCAGCCATCCTTGGTTCAGAGCTAACGTAGACATTCCTCAACATTTTTTTCTAATTGCATCTAAAATTAAACCATACAGCTGTGCTAAGTATTTGGAAGAGATGTATTTCAGTATCCCATTATTTGTAGGTCTTATGTGACTGCCTCAGAGCTGCCGGCACAGCTATTTTACTTCATTTTTCTCCTGGCAAAGTGGCTGGATAAGTTGGCGGTTCTTGTGCGTGCAGGCAGAAGAACTTGGGAATTTGCTTTTGAAGCAGCTGTGTGAAACTTGCCAGAACACAGCTGCTTCAACTTTTCGAAAGCAGGGCTTTGTTGGTGCTCCCTTGCATTGCAAATAAGACTGTTTTCATAAAAGCAAGGCAGGTCTGACCAGCACGTGTAGTTCTGCTGCCAGTTTGTGCACTGACCTGTTCCAAGAGATCGACTGGTCGTTCGTGTATGGTCAAGGAGCTGCTACTCTTACTTAGAGCTTGTGGCGTACCTTGGAAGACACAATGATCTCAAATGCAGTGTCTGAAAGAAGAGCAAAGGTTGATTGAAGAACCAATGAGTGTGGAGCGGGATAGTCCTGTGAAACAGACGGTTTTAAAAATCGTCTTAAACTTTTTTTGTGGTTCTGTAATTTATTGGCTGAGCAGCAACATAAAGGAGCAAAAACTTTTGAAGTTTGTTAATATCCTGGGAATGTTTAGAGCATCATTCTGGGTTGTTTGAGAATATTTTTTCCTCCTGTTATAAAACTTTTTCCCTTAGTCAGCTGCTTTTTAAAAAAGTTACAACCTTTCATCAGTAAAATCTGGTCAGACTAATACAGACCAACATCAGGGCTAATTCTGAGAAAGAAATGTACCCTGGTTGTGTTTGCTTCCTTTATGCTATTTTTTTTTTAAATCAAGTGATTTAAAAATGCTGTTGCTTGAGTGCTCAAGAATCGAGGTCTTTGGCAACTTCCTAAAATGGAAAGTGGGTCTTTTTCAAAGAGTTTCTGGAACAAGACTTACTGAGAAGAAAGGGTTGGGTTACAAGAATTCCAGCATCTGAGCTATTTCCTATCTAAAACCAATATCTCTCCAACGTATATTAGAGTAGATAATTGTTTGTTTTCTTTTTAACTGCCTTTCTGCAAACTGGAAAAATTGTGAATCTTTTCACTGATAACAAAGCAGGATGCAGGGGACTCTTTATCGGTTTTGGAAAGAGCCGTTGCATCTGCAGCAAAGCCCCTGATTGTTCAAAGGACAAAGAATAATCCAAAATGCCACATTCATGTCATCCCAAAGCCCCGCTTTTTGAAATTCAGAGGATGCTACATTACACAAGAATGTTTCTGAAGGGAATGAAATAGCGCGTGATAATTAAATAAGAGGTATGCTACTAATGGGTTTTCTCTCCACCATGGGTCACCTAGAGAACCGGGGGTGTCTGCCAAGTGTGGTCAAAAAAGTCAAGACAATGGTTGTGGTAGTGGGATTGAAGCTCTGCCATTTGTTATAGCCAGTGCACATTAAAAATGGGTGGCGCTTCAGTCACACGTGAGTTGCGCTTGCTTTTCTCAAGGACTCTTTCCTTGAGGTCAAGGATGGGGTATCCTGGGTGAGTGACATTTGTCCCCCAGCGCTGGAATAACACCTGTCTGAGTGGGATCCCTTCGTTGTTTTGAATAGCACTGGCTGGTATGTGCCGTCTGCAGTGTAGCGGGCACATCGCACATCTCGGGCAACATAGACTACCATGCAGATGACCAAGTAGCTGTTTCTAGTGCTGAGGCTTTATTCATGTCTGAGCCTTTTAGAGTCCTGGCGCACAGACACAGAACTTCCTCCCTGAAGGATAGGACCATGTGTGCTGCGTGCAAGGATAATGGCATCGTATTCAGTAGGGAAGAAAAGTCTGGGCTGGGGCCTGTCAGCTCTTGCGTTTGGAACTATAGAAATTGGAACTTGATTTCAGGACTTTGCAATAGGTGTCCATGGGTACGTCTTGTAAATTTCTCCTTTGCAAACTAGCTAGACCTGGGGTAGGATAGGATGGGATAGGGAGAGTTGAGTTGAGTTGAGTTGAGTTGAGTTTCACTGGGGAAGCAAGGCTAGCCCTCTCTGGATTTCACTGAGACTTGTTCTTCAGTGGTTTAATGATAGGGATTAAATTTAGAAATGTGGCCACATTTGTTAACGATAGATTGTTAACTGTGGTTAAGCCAAATTGGGTCTTCCGAGCTCAGAAATATAGAACAAGGTTATTTTATCTATTTATTAGATTTCTATTCTCCTTTACTCCAGGAGGGAAAAGTGGTGTGTATCTCCCTTCATCTTATTGCTGCAGATAATAGGCTTGCGAGGTAGGCTGGGCCCAGAGCGAGTGGCCCGGAATCTCCCAGAGAGCCTCCGTGGCTGAGGATGGGCTTAGCATCTACACCATGCTGGCTGATGACCAGTGCTTTTTTGGAAAAGGCAAGTATAAACTGATCCACAGCGTGGATTATACGTACACGGATGTGCATATCTTTATGCGTATATATGCGCACACATACCCCTAGAATATTTTTCTGTGGCATGTAAATGAATAGCGAAGGCCTTTGAATGCTAGAATTCGGGCTGGATCCTCGTCATTTGGGGATCGGTGGGCAGTCAAAGAGCTGCTTCTTGAAAGGCTGACAGAGGGCCCCACCCCCACCCCCACCGCTGGAGGGCTTGTCCAGCAAGGAAGCTTGGCATTGGCGGGCCGCCCTTTTTCACTGAACTTTTTTTTTGTAATTGCAGACCCCTCCCCAAAAGCTACAGGCTTTTTTGCTGATACAGAACCAGGATGTTATTTTTCAGTCTCAAACAATCCTCTCCTAAGAAGAGAAAGCAGCAGCTTTATTTTATTTTGGAAGAACAAACAAGAGTTAGTTTATTTATTTTAGTTTTGTTACAATGAGCGTCACACTGTCCAGTGCAGAGTTATGAAGGGGCTTCCCTGAGTGAGGGGCTAAAACTCCAGAGGCAAAACGGACCCCCCCAGAGACCAAGGGAAGGGGGGCCAGTTGCTGGCCCTGAACACGCAGGAGGGGGGATCTGAGGGCTTCCAAGGGCCCCCCTGTTGCTGCCCCTCTGACCTAGGGGTCAGGGCTAAAACGGTGGGTGCAGCTCAGAGCTGGAGTTTGTGGCGTTTCCTGTTTTAGTCTCTGGGCCTGCTCCATAGTTGAGGAGTTGGTGGCTCACCTGCCTGGTAAAAAGGAATGACATCGAAAGGACATAATAAAACAGCTGCTAAGCTAGGTATCAAACTATGAAGCCCCAAGGAAATTAGATTGGAAAGGGTCTCCTGGAGAAGATGGATCGGAACTGAATTTTTTTCTGTAAAGTTCTCTGAGAAAACAAGGGCTTGGTGTTAATTCCCATCACAAAAAATGGTCCTTTATGTACAGCAATGCATATAATTCTGCGAACAATGGATTCATGTAATGTTAAACGGTCTTTTCACAATACAAGCATACCGTATATAGATATTCACAAGTACTGGAGCTGGCCAAGCCATTCCGAACCATCTGGGCTGTTTCAAGCTCAAAATGCTTTCCAAACTGATTGAATCAACCTCTTTTGCCCTTGAGACAGAAACATTTGTGTACCTTTTATTCCCCCCTGCTCCCCCCACACCTGTACACCATGTTCCCTGTATAGTGTGCCCGTAAAAGCCAGTGTGGCAAGGTGGTTGCAATGTTGGACTGGCCCTAGGGAGGCCCAGGGTCAAGTCCACCCTCAGGACCCAGGTTGCTCCCTGGATGACTTTGGGCCAGTCCCTCTCTGAGCCCGGCCTACCTCATACAGTGGTGGTTGTGTGGAAAAATGGGACGTAGGGGCTCCTGTGAGCTCCTGAACTAAAAGCAGGATGCAAATTTAACTAAGTAAAGAAATAAAATGATCAGATTACAAAGATGGCAGAGTTGAAGCTGTGCAACTTAAATAGTGTATGTCCTGATCTAGTTCTGATGAAATTGATTTAGAAGAATCTTGTCTTAGTGAAGAAAATTGGTAGAAGTGAAGCAAAATAACACCCATCTTTATGAGCTTGTAGTAAAAGCAGCCCAAAGTTATGCCAGTTACAAAGATGCTACTTGTCCCGAGTGTAAATAGACACACAACCTTCAGTTTATATTCAGATTTGCACACACACGTTCATTATTTGACTGAACTATTATTGTATACGTCATGGTAAATGAAACAGGCTTCTCATGGCCCTAATAATCAGTCCGAATCAGTCCACGGTAGGATGAAGGCCTCTTTATTAAAGGTCGTGGACTATAATCTAACAAGCTGGTCCAGTCTAGGGGTGAGAGAGAGAGACCGGCCCATCGTCCCCAGGGGTATTCCCTGGCTGAGGGGGGACCAGAGCCCCGGTCTCCCCCCTCCTAGTCCAGCACCTTCACCACTGCCACACTGCTCACTTGTATGGGTGAGTGTGTGTGTGTGGAGGCTGTATTTTATTATAAATCTTGTTTATGCATCACCTAGGTACAAAGTGAGGTTGGGGAACCAAGTGCTCCCTTGCCATTAAACCTCCCCTGAGTTTTCTTTGTATGACCAATACCTGAAAAAAAAGTTTGCCTGCCAGAAAGAAAGGGAACTTGCTGGAATTAGGGAGCTGTTAGAAAGTACGTGGCTCCATTCAGCCGAGATGGAGGAGAAGCCTTATTGTGTGAGCTGATTAAGGGAGGCTGTCTTTCAGTTTTATAACGGACCTGCCTGTTTGATTTCTCTTTCCTCGCACGTCGTGTTTTATGGCTGCCCTTTATCTCTTGTGCTCTCGCTGGTTTCCCGAGTCCTGTTTTTCAAAGCAAAGTTCACCTGCTGGAAAAGCCATTTCCTGTCTCAGCGCCAAGCCGAGTCCTCATCCAGAAAAGGCAAACTGGATGGTGCCTTTGGGCAAACAATGGCTGGACGAGGAAAAAACAGGCGACAGGCAGCCAAGGTCCCCCTCCTGCCAGATGAGGGACGCAGAGCTTTGCCCAGCGTCGGCCTCTCCACTCGCAGGAGGCCGAGCAGCCAGGTGGGCCTCAGGGTGCCCTTCTGGTGCCCTCAGGCTGATCGGAAAGTATTCTCTGCTTCTGGAAAGGTTTGCAAGCAGCGGACCCCAGGGAAGGCCTCAGAGGCCCATGGGGCTCCAGTAGGCGTCGCGCAGGCTGGGGCAGCAACAGACACGCCGCCTCTTCCCACAGCACGGTGTGCCAGAGTTCGGAGGTGACCCTGGCTTTGCAAAGAGCCACCAGGATTGTCCAGTCGTACCTCAGATGCGGAGGGGGGCTACAGATGGCCCCATTGCCACCCTCCTGCCCGCAGCCAATGGTTCCAGCGCATGCTTGGATTGGAGGGCTCTCGGCCCAGAAGAGGAAGCTGAGGTGGCTAAGGGGCTATCTCCTTCCCCCTTGCGGCTGTTTTGCACCCCCTGAATGCGAAGCACATGACTTGGTGTGAGGGAGAGGGTCAGAAATTGCGCTAAGCAGGAAATCCATGCAGGAAATCGGGCCCACTCAGAGATTGGGAGAGATGCTCCGATGCCCGTTCCAGATTTCTGTACCAACAGCAAAGATGCTGGTCAGAGCTGGGATCTGTCTGGGGGCTTTCCCAGAACTTCCTTAAGCCTGAGAATTGGTGTTTCACTGAAAAGGGTGGGATTTCTACCCATCTTTCTGCCCTTTTTCTAGCTGCTTCCTTGTAAGTACTTCACGCCTAGAACCCCATTTCCAGGCAGCCAAAAATGGTACGTCCCAGAGAAAGAACCTCCTCGGTTCAGCTGTCCGCTGGCTTTTAATTAGACATCTGTTACATCGGACACACACTTTTTACGACAAGGGCACTCTGCTGGATTTCACACCTGCTTGCTTTTTGGTGGGGGGGATTGCGACAGTGTCTTTCTCCCATCTCATGGCGGAAGAGGGCTGAACCTTTTGTGATAGCCCCCAGAAATTCAAGTTGTTTTTTTTTCAAGATTTTTTTATCCTGTTTTTCTTATTTTTATAAATAACTCAAGGCGACGAATATACCTAATACTCCTTCCTCCTCCTCCTCCTCCTCTTTTCCCCACAACAACAACCCTGTGAGGTGAGTTGGGCTGAGAGAGAGCGACTGGCCCAAAGTCACCCAACTGGCTTTCATTTTTGCTGAACAGTTACAGGAGCCTTCACTTTCTGAAATAATTAATCTTGATTGAGCACCGCAGTTAAAGCAGAACAGTTCTTTGGTATCAGGAATGCTCTTCACAGGCCTGTCAACTGGCAGTGCACATTCCTGTTGCGGGGCATGGGCTTTTCTTAACCACAGCTTAAGAGTTTGCTCTCCCTTAATCCTCATGTCTACCGGTGTGGGTTCTCCTTGTGTGCGTTCTGCTGATTCAGTGGCTTCTGGAACAGCTCCTTGGGGCAGCTTAGAGTGCGATGACTTGGCCTGAAGAGCTCCATCAACCTTGATGGCTGGACTCCTTGCCTGACCTGACCACCCTGTCTTTGATCTCCTTCATTCCCCCCTGAGCCATTGCCCATTCTCCTGACCTGGCCTCCGCAGGAGACCTTGGAAGAAGCAAGGAGATCCCCTCTCTTCTTGCTAGTGAGCAGAGTTCTCACAAGATAGGAGAGAAGAGACAACAATTCCCCCTTTTCCTTTCGGCTGGAAATGTTTGTATTCTTGGTGGGGTTCCTGGGACCTTTGCCAACAGCTGCCAGAGGTGCAGGAAGCTTTCCATCCCCTGTGGCCGCCTTGGCCTTGTGGTGCTGTTTGGGAAACAGCAGAGAGGAAAAGGATCAAGGGGTGGCCCTGCTGGCAGTGGCTTCTCCGAGGGCCCCCTAGAGATCTGGGCCCTCTATCCCTGGTTGCTTTCTGCTGCCCTGGGGGGGGCCTTTTGACCCCTTTGCTGCTTGGAGGGAGCACGAGGAGGGCCAGAGGCAAGCCCTGAAGCCTGTTGTTCAGCATTGGTGGGTGGTGGGACGGCTGACTGTCTTCTGTACCCCAAAAGGAGTGGGAGGAAGGTCCATTATACTCTTCCTTGGAAAGATGAGAGAGGGCTCTGTGTAGTTCATAAAATTAATTTTGACAGATTGCCTATAAACATCTGTCCTCAGAAAAAGTAGATTCTTTGAGGTATAAAATACAGCAGGTTGAGGGCCACTGAATTGGGCTACATCACTGAGCTAAAACCATACCTGTAAAGTGTGTCTTTTTTCAATATTTATGTAGTCATCGCCACGCTTGTCATCCTCCTCAATCCAGCCTGAGTTTAGCCACTGCAAAATGACGGCCTCGCCCTTGCGTCGCTCTGCCTCCTTGACCCTGATCCGATGCAATCCCGTAGCCTGTGCAAAAGCCACCAGCCCTGTAGAGGAGGCCGCAAGCGCTCCCGTCTGCCTACAGCATTGGCGGCCCACAGTCCCTTTATCATCTCTTGGGGCCCCTCCGGCCGTAAGTCTGGTTTCTCTTCCATCTTTGCTCAGGGCAATGCTGTGGCCGCCCCTCCCTCCCCAGCCCAGGAAATCTCTCCTCCTCTCAGCTTCCTTCTTGTTCTTTGGAGGGTCCAGCAAACCCAGATCTGTGCTGCTTTGCCATCTTCAGACCTCCACAGAAGCCGCCAGTGAGAAATTCAAACGGTGACAAGGCAGCGTGGAATGACAGCTGCCCTGCCTTCCTTGGATTTCTTTTCCCTCCCCCAGTTGGTGCTTTTTTGGCCTGCGGACTTTCAATGCTATGCCACTTGGTTTCCTGAGCTCTTGCTTCTCCGGGCTCCGTGGCGGTCTCCTTTCCATCTGTTCTTCGTCTGAGGTCTTTCGGGAGCGATGCACAAGGTGACTTCGGAATTCTGGACTGTCCTTGGCATTCTGATGCTCTGAATGCCAGCCTTCTTCTCTGTCAGTCATGATAAGCATTGTTTCCTCGGCTTGTTTTTTTCTGTTCAAGCAGTTGGGAAGAAGTCTTTCGCTCTAACGGAATTGTTTAATATTTTATGCTTCCTGTGTTCTCATGATCTAGGCAGTCAGGATTTCCACCCAGGCCACGCCGGTATGAAAAGTTCCAGGAATGTTGGTTGGGCTTCTGTGCAGAGTAAACACATGGGGAATGATGGAGGGTAGACAGATCATTTGAGAGGAAAGAATGAAGATATGGAAAACCATTCATTCATTCATTCATTCATTCATTCATTCATTCATTCATTCATTTTTATTTTATATGTTATTTTGGGCTGCAGCTCCCTGCTAGCACCAGGGTGACTGAACTGCCACAGTACACTTGTTCCAATAGACTTCATAAACCACATCACCAATTCCGTGTTTCTTGTGTGTGTGCTGCAGAGTACATAAAATTGGACAACAGAGGCCTCTTCTCGGGATGTTTCATGTCTTCAGGTTTGGGGGCCTGGAGTTGGATTGTGGTCATTTATCAATCGTGTGCAAGACAAGATGACTGAAACTTGGTTATATGGAAAAGACCCTTTGTCTCTTGGTTTCCATACATGTTTATTTACTAAGGTTTGCAAATAGCCTCATTCTATTCTAGGTGGCTTCCAATACAGTGAAATAATACAGGACAGCAAAAATGAAAACTAGTGCAGGTAGAAAAAGCACATCACCTGATAATGAAATTACAGTTTCTATCATCAACATAAATGCACTGGATACCGTCTCCCCAAACCAGCATCTATTCCCCAAAGGCCACTTGGAAAACATGGTTTTCATGGGTCACCGAAACTTCAGTAGGAAGGGAACGATCCCGACTCGGGAGGAGCTTACTGTGCCAAAACTTGGATCCAGATTTTTCTGAGGTTGAAATGAGTTTCTGAGTGTGATTAATTTCTTTTCCGAGTCCATAGGCAAGCATTCTGCTAATAAATTGTATAAATCTTATACTCTTTCTTGCAGGCACCAAGTATAGATGAGAAAGTAGATCTTCATTTCATCGCTTTAGTGAATGTTGATGGCATTCTTTATGAACTAGGTAAGAACAACTGGTTCAAATACTATCTACAGTCCGCGCTGTCTGCCTTCAGTAGTATTAATTCAAATGTTCACTTTGTCAGTGGAGAAGCAGTGATGCAAGATGGTTCAATAATTTGACTGCTTTTACATTTTCAACAGAACTTTTGACATTTTTGTCCATTATATTCCTCATTTGAGAACCACAGGTATAGACTTTGATCATAATAACTTTAAAAAGGAGGAATGGATAAACCGGCAAAAATGTTGAATTCAGAAGGTTTTTCTGATGATTGTATCTAGGTGTCTTTATTTAATTTCTTCACGCTTTGGATGGTGGTTTCTCCAAGGACCTGAAAAGTAATCCAGCCGCTTCTCATCGGCCCAGTGCCCCCTTTCCAGTAACAAGGCCCCATGACTGAGAAAGGCCGGAGGGAGGGAGGGGGATGTTCACTCAGGTTGAGGCTCTGGTGAGAATATGGAGGGTCAAAGATCCTGCCAGAGGATGTCTCTCTCCCGGGTAGACACGGCCACCGGGTCACTGTTATCTGTGAGAATTTCAGAGAAGCTGTTGGAAGGATTTCTAAAGCGAGTTAACTTTCCTCAACACCCAGCTGTGAAAATGATAGTTACCCTAAAGTGAGAAAGGAGAGCGTTGGGAAGGGAGAGGGAGTTGCCCCCTTTTCCTGCGTCCATGTAGTTCAGTTTCAAGGAAGCCTTCAAGCGCGTGCGGTTCTGGGAACGGGAGGTGGGCCATTCAGATCCGGCCCTGCTGAGGAAAGCCTCTGCAGCACCGGGGCTAACAGGAGCCTGGAGAGATGCTCCAGCTTACCAGCTCATGCTGCTTAAGCCTTCCGATCCGGGACGTGGAGCCACCCAAATAAGGAAACACGACCGCAGAAGAAACCCTAAAAGCCTCCTGCTCTAGGCCTGTCCAGATGATGGGCTGGTTCTTGGTCCCCGGGGGGGCTGTGTTAACAGAGAAGCTCCAGCCGTGCCCTAGAAAACGGGCGGTTTGCGATTACGGGTGGCGTGTTCAAATGCCGTTTCCCAGAATAGACTGGGAATGAAATCAAGCGCGCGGTTTGCGAAATGGAGGTGGGTCTGTTGGGCGGAACCAGGAATCTGTTGCTTGTTGGATAGTCCCTCCTCCAGAGGTTAGCCATGCCAGCGAAATATGCATTTGTGGCATTTTAATCTAGTTTCAGATTTATCCGTGACAGAAGTATAAAAGGCGTTGCCCAACTAAGTGATTCACGTGAACTGGAAATGGAGACAGTCTGGCTTGACATAATCAGTGCTTTTGCAGTGGCAGAACTAGAAAACTGGCTTCATATCCTTGGCCGCTAAATTAAGTTGGGCTGGAAAAAGAGATGCCGTGAAGGATCCGTTCCCGTGATCCAGTTACGGCCCAGCCCACCTCTGGATTTCTCACAAGGGAAGGATGGGGCCCCTTTGCCTTTGGAAGGAAACAAGCGCCCACCGCTGGCCCGAAGTACAGGGTTACCTGTGCCTGAAGATACTTTCATCTGGACTTTTCAGGCATTCACCCGATAGGATGCCCAAGAAATTCCAGCGGTTCAGAATCACTACAATTGGAATACACATAAAGATAAGGAAGAATTAGAAGAATATCTCACTTTGTAAACTTGGGTGTTCTGTATCAGTGGTGGGCTTAGAGATGGCCGGGTGTACTTTTCTAATTCCTGCACTTGGATTAAAGAGTGAGAGTAATTGGTGGATGGCTCAGGACGGATAGGAGGCAGTGGTGGGAGCTGAGGAGGCAGAGTCCCCTTCCCACGTGACGCGCTCTGGGCAAGTCCCAGTGAAACACGACTTTCCTACATTCCAACAGATGGACGCAAGCCTTTCCCGATAAACCACGGGCAGTCGAACATCGACACATTTTTAGAGGTAGGAATTTTTAGCAATTTGCGGCTCACCGTATTACCTATTAGAATACCTGGAACTGCTATTCTAGAAAGATACATCTAAATATGTACACAACGCTTCCAATTTAAAGCATTGTTAATTTTTTAAAATGAATAGATTCTTTGCTGTCTTCCAGAAAAGCATTTAGGGAGATGCAAACACATTTGAAGTTCAGTACAGTAATGGAACTGTTTAGTACACAGTAGCCTATCTGTGACTACTGTTGAGCTTACAAATTCATGAATCGCTGCAAAATCTGTTTTCAAAGACATTTATAGTGAATCATGAATTCCGTTACGCTCTTTTAGTAAATCATATGTAACGAAATGCTATTCAGCAGAGCCCCATATAAAAAGCATCAGACTATTTAAACAAGGCAACCTAAAATAGACCTGGTGCCAGTTAAAGTTGTTGTGTATGCAGAGAAGATGGTACACGGTTATCTTTTTGTGTGTTCTGTCTAGGATGCTGTAGAAGTATGCAAGAAATTCATGGAACGTGATCCAGATGAACTGAGATTCAATGCAATTGCTTTAGCGGCAGCTTAAATCACTCTTACAGAAAAGGAAACAGCATCTAACGTACTGTAACAAAATTATGTTTTCACCACAAATCAGCAATGATCAAATTTTGGTAACATTGATGTGGATTAAATTTCAGATTATCCGTTGCTTCTTGTGACCTTTTGTCCGTGTTTACGTGATCAAAAGTTACAGTGAGCAGCAGTTAACACCAGATACGCCGTTGGCTCATCGGAAGCGGGGCGCCCTGTGCACGACCACCCAAGGAGGCAACCCAGCTCAACTAACTGACCACCAATTAATGCTAAGGAGGCTAGCGTTAGCCCGCTGTTGATCCTGATCTTGTCTGGGGTTCCTTGTCTGTCGCAAGAGAGGGGGGAAAAGACTACTGCAAAATAGAACTGACAGAAATGCAAAGTAAGGAAGTAATAAAAATAACATTCTGAAATGGATATAGAGCAGCAACTTAGGTTTTAGAGAACAAATTAAATGGAATAATATTCAGCCTTTTACTCATGTTGCTAAGCAGCCAGTCCAGAGGTGGTGGGGGGAGAGATTCTTCAGCCCAGAGTCCGACCAAGCTGAGCCGTTCGGTTAGCCCCCCTCCAGGCTCAAGGAGTCCACCGTTCCTCCTAAACGTGCCAGGTTTTCAGTGTGTAATTCACCATCACTTTCACTAACGTCTTCAGTTTCTCTTAAGGAATACTGCAGTTTCAGGAATGTGTGAATTACTCAGGGACTGAGAGTCCAGAAAAAGAAAGGAGGGGTCCCTTCCTAAAAGGGAAACCGGGCACTTGGCTCGGCATCACGTGGTCACTCCGCAGGTCTTCGGGTCTCTTCTGGCCACTGTGAAACAAGGGGGGAGGGGCTGCCCCAGAAAGCAGGCCTGGGGGCCAGGCTCGCCCTCCTAGTTCAGCCTGTCCGGGAGGAAGCTGAAAGCAGCTCCCTGGGTGGCCCGAGGCCCTGCTGGATTGCAGGCAGCTGAACTGAGGGCACCGGAGCCGTGCTGCAAGGGGAAGTGGCGTACTCCG
Source organism: Python bivittatus (assembly GCF_059951505.1). Lineage (NCBI taxonomy): Eukaryota > Metazoa > Chordata > Lepidosauria > Squamata > Pythonidae > Python > Python bivittatus. The sequence goes on from NW_028277053.1 coordinate 19,727,570, forward strand.
GGGTTCAGGAAGGCTGAGCTAAGCGAGCTGGTTATGCTCTGTTAAAGCAAACCGTGGCTTAATGCGGCGGGCAAGCCCAGTTACTGACTTCATAATTCAGCCGTTCTGCGGTGGAAACACTGCTCGTGAAACGAGTTCCTCGTAACGTGGATGTGGCTGCTTGCATGTTCCTCCTCCCTCCCTCGTTCATAACCTCCACGCCACCTCTTCTGTCTGCTGGGGGAGAAGAAAGGGAACTCATTCCCAACCAGCCTGTGCAATGCTCAGAACTATGTTTATGGTCTGGTACTATTGAGAATTGTAATGCACGAAGCATAGAGGGTAAGCTTCCCTTAACGTTTGATCGCGCTGCTGATGGTAATACAGGAGTGTTTGAAGGTAGAGTTTACCAGATCACAGGAAAGCATTTTGCAAAATGCTTTTTGTTCTCTGCAAGTTTTTTAAACAAGACTTGCAAAAATCTGACTGTAATAAAGAGAACCGTGCAAGATCAAATGCACTTTGTTAAACGGGAGCAGAAAAGTCTGATACAAGCCAGTGTGTTGGAGTCCCTACAGCTTTTTTCCCTGACGGGCGTCTTAAACAATAACTCCCATTATTTGGCCACCATGCTTTGTGGATTATGGGAGCTGTAATCCAGTCCATCTGGAGACTGGCTGGTCTAAATTAGCACTTTGGGCTCGCAGGCTTTGTGTGTATTTACTAGGGCTTGAAGGAGGGGTTCAGCACACACGCTAGTGAGAGTGAAATGCCTCTCCTTGAACTGCTAACAGATTACGTCCTTGTGAGATTTGCACAGCTGCTCCAAAAGCCACTTCCCCCAATTGTTTCCACACCCCACGCTTCTGCTGGACAGCCAGTGAGCCCAGGGGAACCGGCCTTGCAAAGGACAAGCGAACGCATCCCGCGTTATTCTTGCCAGCCAGCTTTGCAAAGCACTTCCATTTAATTACAAGTGGGCTTACTAAAATGCTTTGATTTGTGCTTATTGTTGGATCGCTAGGTGAAAATGCATCTTTTTAAATGGGTTCTCAGAAATTTGTAGGCATAGTGTTGAAACACCGGTGGAATTCATTCGTCTGCGCTGTGTACTGTATGGTGAAATATGTGAAATATCCAGATGGCTGGAGAGAAGGTGGGGGTATCTGTTGGCTGCAACATTTGAGTTGACATCTCTGAATACGGGAGGACACCTCGGGTCCTCAGAAGATGCTGTGAATCTCTACGCTCCCTCGAATCTCCCTTGTTGGACTTCGCAGGACAACAATAGTGGCGATTGATACGGACACAGTCAACAGATGCCTTCCGTTCCCCCACGCGACTGCACAAAGGCAGCCTTCTCACATGTGGGGACAAAGCCGCCATCTCTGAGTCAGGGCAACGGTGGAAGATGCACGCTCGCGTAAATACGATCCCAGGACTGTATCCTGTGTTCATGCCAGCACGGAAATTGCTTTTCAGCACGGGTGTGGCATTGGTCTAAAGTTTACAACAATAAAGTCTTAGCTTCTGTGCCAAGGGACTGTTCCTCAGATTGCATTCTGCAACTTAATTACATTATAATTTTTCTTCTTTTCTTCCCCTTAACTAGTGGTTCTTAAACTATGTTATAAACCTTTTGTAGAGATGAAATGATGCATGAAATAACTCAATAGGCTTCTGATCAGGATCTTGACACACAGGAACAGCCTTGAATGCTTTAAAATTATTGGAGAGTTTGAAAGATTTTCTTTAAAAAAAGGTTTGGGGCTATAAAATAACAAACATATACATAACATTGTGTAAATACATTTGTGGTAAGGAATAATATGGGGATAGCCGAAATGGAATCTGAGCAGGCGTTTAGGAGATTGTGCTATTAATCTGAAGGCTAACGGGAATATTTCAAGAGTATTTTCAACTACTGTATTATCGAGTAAATCACAACAGGCCCCGTACGCGATGCCACATATCCAGAGCTTACGAGCGACGGTGGCTGGCGTCTCGGGGCATCAGCAGAAACCAAACCCGCCAAGCCAGGACTTCGTGAGGCCTCCGTCGGCCAAGAGGACCGTCCGGCTTCCCTGGCCCTTTCCATACGCGCATTCCTAAGTCTTGGAAGTCGGTCTTCGGGCAGGAAGTGGCTCGTGGCGTGCAGACGTGGTTCAGAACTAAAACGCATCTGGGCCACCCCGCTCCGGACTTGTTTCTGGAAGAGCCAACCCCGCAGCTGGAGGGCAGAAGGAAGGCATTCGGTCTCCCCTCCGACTCGCGTCGGGTCCGCCCTCCGCAAGGCTTGGCGACAGGCGCGCTGGGGCCGAGGACGACCCGCGGCGCTCCCCGGGGCGCGGGTTTTGCGCGCGCGGCCCTCGCCGCCCCGGGCGAAGGAAGGGGCCCTTCGGCACCGGCCAGCCGGAGGGAGAGGGAGGGCGGCGCGGCCAAGGGAAGCGGCTGCCGCGCCCTTACCTGCCGCCAGGTGGAGGCAGCCGCGGGACGGAGGCTGGGGGGGGGGCGGGGCGGGGCGGGGCGGAGCCGGCGAGGAGAGGGCGCGGGCGGCGCAGGGCTCGGCTCACTCGGCGCTGCCGGCTCGGCTCGCGCGGGACGGTCGCTGGCGGGCTGGGACACCGAGCCGCGCCGCGCCGAGGCTGCCTGCTCCCCGCGGCCGGCGTCGAGGCGCCCGGGCTCCCCCGGCTCCAGTCGGGCTGCCGCGGCTCCGGGTCGCCCCTCCGCAGCCCAGCGCCGCCTCGGGGGTCCCGCGCGCCCTGCAGCTCGCGCGCTCTCCGCCTCTGCTCCCCGCAGGCTCGGCGCTCCGGCCATGGACGGCAGGGAGGACGGCCGCGCAGCCTTCGCCGAAGCCCGCCGGTGGGTCGAGGTAAGAGGGGGACTAAGGCCCGCTGGTCCCGGGAAAGCTGCCCGGGAGCCCCGGGACGGACCCCGAGCGCTGCGGCAGGAGGACGCGGCTCTCCGGGCGCCGCGCCTGGCGCGCACCGGCGGTGCTCGGGGACCTCCCGCGCCTCCCACCCCGCGGCCGCCGGAGGGTGCTGCGAGCTTGGCGCGGCGCCTCCCGCCGCTCTGTTCGGCCTCCCGTTTCCCCCCGCTGCCCTGAACGGCGCGGGGGCCGTTCGCGCCCGGCGTCTGCGTTGCGCTGCGCTGCGCTGCGCTGCGCTGCTGGCGCCGCTGCCCCTCTTGGCGGGGGCGCTCGGCTTCCCCTTCGTGCCTCGGCCCCGGCCGCCTTGCTGCCTCCCGGCCCGCGGCTCCTCTGGGCAGGCAGGATCGCCCGCTCAGGATCGAGGAAGCGCGGCCCTTGCGCGGGGAAGTAACCGACGGCTGCTCTCCTGGACCGGCTTGGCTGGATCAGCTCAGCTTCAGCTTCAGCTTCAGCTTCAGCTTCAGCGTCGGTCTTAGCCAGCGCGGCCGCGGACCTTCCCGGGGACCCCGGCTGCGTTCCCGGAACCGCTTGGCTGGAAGGCGTCCTGGGCATAAAGCCGCCCCCTTGGGCGACCTCCGGGGGAGGAAGGCGGGCAAAGGCGGGGCGGCTGCTTCCCTCCCGGGGTCCCTGGTGTAGGAGAGCGGGGCGCTGTGGGCGGCGGCGGCGGCGGCGTTCCCTAGGCTCTTCTCCGAACGCCGCCTGCAGCCGGCCGGGGTTCCCCTTGGCCAAGGGAGCTCCTGTCTCCTGACCTAGCCCAACCTCAGCCAGGCTCCCTGATCCCCGAGAACAGGCCGCGGTGCCCACGGATGCCCTCTTTCCAGCCAAGGGAAGTTTGTGCCCTGCAACGCCAAAGAGGCTACAAAGCTGCGAGGATTTCTGGGCGAGGCAAGCCGGGCTACTATTGTAGAATAGAACTGGCAGGTCCCGGCTCAACTTTCCTCGTCTGTCATCACCAATACGCAGCCAGCCGGAGGAGCGGGCCGGCTTCTTTTCGCTAGAGTAGCCTCCCTCGGGCCTTGGGGCTGGCGTGGCATCCTCCCGCAGGCCGGTAGCCCCAGCTCAGGGATCTGCTCAGAGTTGTCCTGCTGGAGGTGATGGAATTACACCTGTGGGAGACGCTTGAAGGGGAAGCCCTTGGGAAGGTCAACGAGGGAGTTTGGTTCAGTTTAAGAGGAGCAAAGGGCTTCGGCTTCACCAGTGGCATTTTGGCACTTGGCATTGCCTTAAAAGTAATGCCACCAGCCTTTTCGTCTCAGGAAGTCTTGGCATGATTATCGTTACCTTTGGAAGTTGCAGGGCACGCTTTGTCAGACTTCTGATAGAAAAACAGATTTGAGGATGTTTTCTCCAGGGCTGTTTTTGTTTGGTGTTTCTGTTTGAGACGTGGATCTTCTGGAATGTTAAGTACAGCTCTTGGTCCTTGGCCTGTTTCAGCAAGCAGAGCCCTCTCTGTCTGCTCAAAGGCTTTGAACCTAAGTTTATATTTATGGTCTCTGCCTGGGAAATGCAGATCCCAGGCTTCTTACACCGCAGGTGTGCTGGAATCCAGACTGCGCTCTTAAATGCCAGTCATGGCAAGTATTTCCAAAAGGATATGGCAGCTTCCTGGATCATTTCTTAGGATAATGTTTTGGCCAGAGATAGAGAACTCCCATATCCTTTTTCCTGGAGAAGGGAGAGTATTTTCCAAGGCTGCTAAGTGGGAGTCACGTCCTTCTGGTTTCAATGTGAGTTCCAGAGAGAGGCTTACTTGGATCATCTTTTCCTAAACAGTCTCCTCTAATCCAAATATGTTGGGACTACAACTCCCAGATGTGGGAGACAGGACTGGGGGAAGACCGAGCTAGAACTTCTCAAGGAGGTAAGAGAGGTCATTGTCTCCCATGCAGTCGACACTGAAAATTGGTTCGCACCGTTGCCTGAGACTGAGAGTTTGTTAGTTTGTCCGCTGAATCTCTTGAAAACTTAACAGCTGTCCTCAAAAATCAGCCAATAATGAAATTCAGCTCTTGTTTCTGAGAGGAGCTAATCGGATGTCTCTGTAGAAGACTCTTTCCTTATTTTTCTGCTGAGATATAAACTTGTCTTTAAAGGGTGGTTTTACCCATCATGGCTAATGCCACTTAATAGGCTTATTCTCCATAAATCTTTTCCACCCTTATAGAATTCACAAGAGTGGTTGATGTGTCTTACAGTACATTCTTTGATTCTCGCTTTGCCTGAGTGCTTAGATAATTAACCTTTTTCTGGAAGGAAGAGGGCTTCCGCCTCTTAGTTCGGTGGCTTTTCCCGTGCACTGTATACTTTTGAGAAAGCTATCTGGGATTGCAGTGGGAGTGCCAAAGGCGTTTAATAGTGGTCTAGATGAGGGAAGCAACTGAAATGAAATGAAATATGGAGGTACTGAGGTGAAGGAGGAAATCGGACTTGGGGATTAAGAGTCAGTCGCCTCGTCCTCCCCTGAAAAAGCGGCTTTGCAGGTGGAGGGAGTCCCTTGAGTATCAGCTGCCCCTGCCATGTGGGTGGCAGCTGGGCTGAGATTGTGCCTCGGGCACCAACCGTAGCCCTTCCTGGGATGGCTGGACTTGGCAGAGGCCGCCCACGCCTCCCCTGCCTTGCTCCTTGTGATCTGCTGGGCTCGTGTTCAGGGCTCTTGTTGAAAAGTGTCCAGAAGATGAATCTGATGCAAAACTCAACTGTGAAGCAAGGTGGAGGGATCTTACGATGTCTACTCTGAAAAATTGGCCCTGGGTGCCAGTTATTTAGCATGCAAATTTTTTGATGCTGGTCTTGGCCTTTAACTTCCTAAATGGTTTACAAGCTGAGTCCCTGAAGGAGTGCCTGCCTGTTAGGAATCTGTCTGGCTCCTGAGATCTGCAAAAGACCCCCCCAGCAGAGCCCTGACTTTCTGGGGGCGGGAGATGAGTCTTCTGTGTTCTCTGTTGCTCCCAGTCCGTGGCACAGACAACTTCAGGAGTTGCATCTGTCCAGTGCTCACCCAGCAGTGAGGACATCTGTGAAAAGGCCCTTTTTCCCTAGACTTTCACTTGTTGAACGATTGTAGTGCTTATTTTAATGATAACTTTAATCTCATGTTTCAAACTTTATATTCTATACTTACAAAGCAAAAATAAAGCAATGAAATAAATAGCAATGCAGGTCACTGTATTTGCTGAATCCAGGGTTATTTTTATGCAGCTCTTGCTTACATTCTCTGCCTTGCAGTGGCCACATTTCCAGTATTTATTGTAGTCTTTTCAACCCAGAGCACTTTGTGCAAGTTGATACCCTTGATCCTTAAGAAAATGTATTTTAAGACTACAGTCTAAACCATGAGTCTTCTTGCTTGGTAGCATGTTCTGGAAACGGGCCTCTACAATAATCCCTCTTTTCTATTGCCCATAACACAGACAGGGCAGCAGTGAAATTTGAAATAAGAAAAATAAAATACAAGTGTGTGAGTTTAAAGAAAAGAAGTGGAGAGAATTTCCATAGCTGAGTTGAGAGTAGGAAACGTACATATTTGAATCTAAACACTGCAATTATCCAAATGTAATTGCAGGAGTTTAACATTTTGTAAGTGTAAACTGTGTGTGCCTCCAGGATAGCCTTTTCCAGTCTAGGGCCCTCAAGATGTACTACAACTCCTGTCGTCCTTAGTCCAGCGCAGCGAGGGAGTGCTGTCTTAAAGCTCATAGATGATTGCTTGGAAGTGTTAAACTCTTACGGTTAAATCTGAAAAGATGTATTGTTTAAATACAGTAATTTCTGTTACAGTCCTCTTGGATGGATACAGACATTTTCCTTCTCTAGATGGCTCTTGTATGACTCAACAGGACATTTTTGTTACAACATCTTTGACAGCTAGTTTAAGAAATGAGGTCTGTATTTCTATAGTGAAATGCTGACATCACAGGGTGGTGCTAGATGCGAGCAATCTCTCTGGGGATCAGAGACAACATTTTGGATAAGTCTTTCCATGTTTGTCAATCATTTGCTTCCCATTTCGTGGTGTAAGGTTGGACTCCCAAAGGGGACTTTCGGAAGCATTATTTGGTTACAAGAAAAGCGAGCAGATCATTAGGTGGCAAAGACCAAGCAACGCCTGGAGCCATGGAGAGGTTCTCAGCTGGCGGCTGAATCTCTGGCGTCGGGCCAGTTGGAGCTGAAGCGTCTCAGCCCACTGACATGGCTTCAGGGAGAGGACTGAGGTGGTGCAGGAACCCCCTTTTGTGGGATGCTGAAGGCGTAGAAGAACAGGTTTCTTTCCAAGAGCCCAAACACCGGAGAGACACGTTGGGGAAGACAGGGCGTGCAGAAACGCCCGCCTTCCCTCCTGTTACATTCTGGGGCTGGTATTTAAATGAGTGAAGGAGACGTGGAAATAGTTTGAGGCTTAATCTCAAAATAATTGGCCAGCCCAGTGTTTGTTCTGCATGGACCTAAAGGACGTCGACACACAGGTACAACGTGCCATCTTAAGCGGCCTCTGAAGTTCCTTTCATCTGCCAGAAGGAGGGTCGCCTTTGCTGGACCAGCAGAACTGCTATAGAAAATAAACAAGAATGTGCAGATGCCAGGGGGTCTCGCTGGCGTACTTCAGACTTTGCAGCGACAGCAGGACAAGTATTTGAGGGGAAAACAGTTCTGGAGTTAAGCAAAAACAGTACGCTACTAGCTCTCTTCTAGAGTTTGAGTTTCCATTGTTGTAAACTTGTTCAGGAAAAGGAACTAGCTTCATGTTTAGGGGTTGGGATTGCTAAAAGCCACCGCCTGCTTCTGTGGAAATCTGGGGATGGCAACCTCTGGAACTCCTCCACACCTGTAGGGCCATTTCTAAGGATTCTGGGAGTTGTAGTTCTATTTTGGAAATGACGTGTTGGAGAAGGATAGTTCAAAGTCGCTGCTGGAGATCCTGGATCATATGACATGGTTCGTACATTGCATGATGCCTTAATGTGATTTATTTGTTTGACTTAGTGATTGGCGTGAACAGAACCATGGCTGTTCGTAGGCCGTGGGCTGTGTTTGGCCACGGTGCCCGGATCCGGTCGCTCTCGTGACACTCCTGGACTTGTGGAGCAGCCTTGGTCTGCTCGGATAGACGGGTATTCCTTTTGCCTGCTGGGGGGCTTTCTCTTCATCCCTCCCCTTGGCCCAGGAGCCCCACTGCTCATCTTGCCTCTGCTTGGCTGCAGCAGGCTCTGTGGGTCGGAGGCATCGCTGGGGCCGGCGAGGCCGAAGTACACAGGCCTGACTTTTTCCCATCGTGGACGCTTGTGGCCTCACTCGCACCTCTCGGAACCCATGTGTGCGTGTGTGTGTGTTGCGGGCCTTGAACCCTCCTCAGAACAAAAAATGGTCTGACCTTCCCCCCCGCCCGTCCTGTAGGGCTTGTGGGGGGCTTTGGGGTCAGCAGGCGCAAAAGCAGGCACAGCTCTGGTTTATTCCATTTCTTCCAAAGCTTTCCTCGGTCTCAGGCAGAGACCCACCCACGCTGCAGGGCAGGTCGCTTTCCTCCGGCCAAGGTCCCAAGGAGCGTGACGGACGAGGCCGCCAGACTGCACGGGGCCCCAGAGGAGGCTTGGCGGGGCGCGGGGCTAGCCCCATTGCGCCTTCCCTCAGAAAAAAGGCAGGCCCAGATTTTCACCCCACCCCGTGGCAAGGGCTGTCGCAAGAGCCCGAGTCAGGCCCTCTGCTCCGGCACCTCCAGCGTCGCCAGCTCTAGGCACGCAGGCAAGAAATCCCTCCCGCCTTGGGTGGGTGTCCCTGGCATGCCAGCTTCCTTCATGCCGTGGTTTGTTTGTTTTTTAAAACACATGTATTTTTATATTTTAATGTTGTACAATTGGACGGAAGAGTTCAGGGTTTTGTAAGAAGCGAAAGCAACCGTGGGGCATCGGGATCTCCGGGAAAGGTCTCAAAATCTGTTTGCGATTTATAAATAGCTGCCCTTAGTAAACAGGCACAATTAATACATCACCTTTTATAAGACATGTTTTTACAAAAATATATTTGACAGTTCTTTAGCAAAGCATTTTGATCACATTCCACATGGTAAACTCATTAAAGTTTAATATTTAAGTGAGTGACCTATGAAAATAAGCCATTGTTCATCTTTTAGTAGTTCTTAGCAACTAAACTGAAATATGAATGCATTTTAAATGTTCAGTAACTAAGACAGTTGTTATAATGAGCTGATTTTCTATCTTCATTCATGGGTGGATAGTTTGGACATTGCAGAAAACCCAAATGAAGCTAGAAATTTTCTTGTTACTAAATTGGCACATACACAGATATCTAGTGAGAAATAAAATGCATTCAATTATTCCTATTAACAAATGACATTTTAAGCTCAGTGTAGCCAATTTGTTGGAAATGTTATTTTGGCTTTCTTGGACTCATCTCACCAGCAAAGGCAATCTACGTTCTTTGGCGTGGTGATGAGAGAAATTAGAATTACCCACGGAAAAGTGGGATTCCTCTGCAACTTGCTGACAAGGGATGGAATTTCTTTTTTTTTTCCAAATGTAGAAGTCGTCATTTCTAGATGTTGCAAACGTGGGAACTGAAGAAATCTCAGAGTTACCTTCTAGCTGTCGGCACGGTCACTTCAGCGGTAGGAAGCGTGTGATTTTTGAGAGGTGGGCACTTCGTCCCGGCTTCAGAGGCAGCAGCCACCCGAAATTAGCTCAGTCCTCCAAGGGTGCAGGAAATGTCCCGTCGCTGAATGGGCCACTCTGACCTCAAAACACTCAGGACAGCCTGAGGCCCAGAGCTGATTTGTTTCAGGGCCTGGGAGCGTCCCGCGCCGCCTTTGCCCTTCACACGAAATGCCGAAATGCCCGTGGACCTGCCTTGCATTAGAGACCCGGATTCGCCGGTCTCCCCAAGGGAAGCGAGAGGCCTGAAAGTGCATGAGCTGCAGCTGAAACACCCACGGGGCCGCAGCCTCTCCCGCGGCCTTGGAGAGGGCTGCCCCGGTCTGGGGGGAGGCACACTGAGGCAGTTGTGTCCCAGTTCATCCCTTAGAAAAGTGCCCCTGTGACCTGGCCTTTTGAAAGTCAGCTGAAGCCTGAACAGTCGGACGGCTTGCAAAACTGCAGGCGATCTTTGATGGACGCTTGGTCACCAGGAATGCTCGTCTTCCGTGCGAAACGGGAGGATCTGGAGATTCTCTCCTAGCATTTGTGAAGCGCGGGAATTGCCGTAAAACAGTCCTTCCTGCGTGGACGTTTTGACTTTTTAAATGGCGGTGGCGTTGAGTCCTGAAGTCCCACGAGCGGCTCTGCGTTGTGAAAAGCTGTCTTAATCTGGACGTCCTGCGTACGCCGATCCTTAGTTTTGCTTGGCATTGCTCAAAAGTGAGTGATGTTGTGGTGCAACGGCACGTCTCCCACAGGCAGTTGAGATCATGTCTGCAATTGGTCTGGTAGGTAGTAATTTGGAAGAAATACTGCATTTCTACAGGTTTTTACCTCAGAAAAGATAATTTTGTCATTGTTGCTAGGCGACTGCCCCAAAGCAATGTGGTCCATGTGAAAGAAAAATGCAGTGTTTAAAAAAATTCTGGTGAATGTCAGAAGTAAAAGCCGAGGCTGTGCGTCCAGAATCTGAAAGAAATTAATGTCAGACAAGCACCTGGAAATAACCAGTTCCTTAAGGCAGATCGGCTGAGAACGCTGAACTGTACATTTTCGCGTTATTATTTCTGGGAGAATCTGCAGGAGGAACGGAAACGGGTGGTTCTGCTGGCTTAGCCAGCATCACGGCAAGCATCTTCTCGCGCTTCCCGTGCTCCGTCCCTCCCACTTTTTTCCTGTCCCCCCTCTGCAAAACCCTAACCCAAGTGGAAGCCCTTCTTGAGATCCCCGCCTGCCTCACGGTTGGTCAGGGCTGTGGTAGGCCTCCCGGCTTTCCAGCGTCGGTTGATCCGCCAGGAGACCTGCCTTGACCTGGGCCAGCATCGGGCCGGGATGTGGCGGGTTGTGTGGATTTCCTTCAGGGCCCTCAGATCACGCTCAGAGCTGTTCAGCGGCCCACGCTGATGGTTAGAAACGCGTTACGTAACAGATAATCTTCCGGGGAGCGTGGCTCTTAGAGTTTTGAACACAGTTTACAAACAGCCGCTCTTCAGGCTAGCATCTTCACGGCTAGCTCTCCTATGCTGCTATTTCTGGAATTTGCTTTAGGGCCGTCTTGTCTGCTGCATTTTCAGGGTTTGCTTTGCTGCCAAGGCAAAAGAAAAAAGAAAAGAAAAATCCATCTGGGACAGATTTCCTAAATTTGCATGAAGAACCTTCCATTTTCCCTAAGTCTTTCTTGGGGCATAGGCCTGATTGGTACAGACTGTTTTTGTAGAAAAGGGCCAAGGCAAATCGGGGGGAAATCTAAGAAAAGGACAGCATGGTCTCATCTTATGCACCAGAAGACAGAGGAGGAACATTCCTGTTATTAGACAATGGTGTCTCTAACAGCTTGAGCGCTGAATGAAGAAACATCAGATGCTGATTTAGAAAAAGTCTGAAGGATGAAACATAACCTACAAATATCTCCATCGAGTGATTCATTCCTGTTGGAAGACCTGGGTGGGCTTTTTCTGGTGGGCTTTTTCGAGGTATGTTGTTATGCTGTTGGCTTGATTTTTTAAACATCTGCTTAAAGGATATGTATATTTCCTGCCAAGTGGATATTTGTGTCTCAGTGTGGGTGAAAACAGGAGTTGGGCAAAAGCTGCCTCTGGACTTATTTCAAAATGCATCTAGCAATCACATATTTGCCAAATGACAAATAAATGAAGACAAACTTCATGTCAAATTTCAGAAAGGGAGGTTTGGTTTCTTCCTTCATAAATCTTCATTCACAAATGTGGGGCAAACCCCACTGGTTTCAGATTTCATCTTTGCCAAATACAGTGGTACCTCAAGATACGAACGCTTCTACTAACGAACTTTTCAGGTTACAACCAGCTCCGGCCGCAAAAATTTACCTCGATGTGCGAACTCCGCCTCGGGGTATGGCCATTTTTCCGCCCTGACACGTGGTCCACGGCCATTTTTCCGCCCCTGACATGTGGTCTGTGGCCATTTTCCCGCCGCGCGGCGCCTGGCCGTTCTCCTGCCACGTGGCGCGGTGCCCGGCCATTCTCCCGCTGCGCGATGCCCGGCCGTTCTCGTGCCGTGCCTGGCCGTTCTCCCGCCGTGCCGCGCCGCGGCGTGCCACGCCCAGCCATTCTCCCGCCGCACCGCGCAGCACCTGGCTGTTCTCCTGCCCCTGACGCGTGGTCCGCGGACGCCAGAACGGATTAACGGTGATTACATTGAACCTTATGGGAAAATTTGCTTCGGGGTGCGACTAAATTTGGAGGGCGGAACAGATTAACCGGATTTACATTGAACCCTATGGGGAAATTTGCGTCAGGTTACGACCAACTCGGGATACGCCCAGAGTCATGGAATGGATTAAGTTCGTATCCCGAGGTACCACTGTAAAGGGCAAGTGTATGGAAAATCTCCATAACTTTCTGTCCTGACAAGCCATCCTTGCTTCCACCATCTCCAGCTCCCGCGTCATCTGCCTTTTGTTCTTGAAGCTTCTCGGCTGTCCCTTTTGGAGCGTTTCATCAGCTCTACCCAGCCTTGACTTTCTCCATTTCCCCCTTCCTCTCAGTCCATTCACTCTTCTTTCATATGCTTCCTCACACCAGACTGCCTCAGTATGCTAACTCTATCAGCATCTCTAACTCTGATGTCCATTTAATAAAGTGGGTAAAAAAAAGCTCGTACACATAGCCATATTTTCTTCTTTCAACACACATTCATTCCCCTGCAACATGCCACCCGCTACCTACTGCCTTGGTACTAACATTTGCATGTCTTAAAATTTCTCCGTTTTCCCATCTTTAGCACCATACTACCAAGACATGCAAATTAATGTACTCTAATTTTTCACCATTTTTGCATATTTTGCAAACATTCCCTCCATTTTTCCCATCCAACACAACTATCTTGGACTTGATACATGAATTTTCAGATCTAGACTCCTTGTTGTATCATATAAATTAACATTTCCTGCAAATCATTTACGTTCCCAGCCAATAATAGAACATTGTCTGCATTATTTCTCATATTCATACATTTCTTAATGACTTGCTGAAGATCAAAAATCTGAAGTTTATACAGTCGTATGAAAAAGAAAGCACACCCTCTTTGAGTTCTATGGTTTTACATATCAGGACATGATAAAAATCATCTGATCCTTAGCAGTTCTCAAAAGTAGGTAAATACAACCTCAGATGAATAACAACACATGACATATTACACCAGGTCATCCTTTATTTTACAAAAAGAAAGCCAAAATGGAGAAGCCCTGTGTGAAAAACTAAGTACACCTTATGATTCAATAGCTTGTAGAAGTACCTTTGGCAGCAATAACTTGAAGTCATCATTTTCTGTATGACTTTATCAGTCTCTCACGCCATTGTGGAGGAATTTTGGCCCACTCTTCTTTACAACATTGCTTCAGTTCATTGAGGTTTGCGGGCATTTGTTTATGCACAGCTCTCTTGGGGTCCTGCCACAGCATTTCAGTCGGGTGGAGTTCTGGACTTTGACTGGGCCATTGCAACACCCTGATTCTTTTCTTGTTCAGCCATTCTGATGTCGATGTGCTGGTGTGCTTGGGATCATTGTCCTGTTGCATGACCCAATGTCGGCCAAGCTTTAGCTGTCGGACAGATGGCCTCACATCGGACTCTAGAATCCTTTGGTATACAGAGGAGTTCATGGTCGACTCAACAACTGCAAGGTGCCCAGGTCCTGTGGGTGCAAACAAGCCCAAATCATCACCCCTCCACCACTGTGCTTGACAGTTGGTATGAGATGTTTGTGCTGATATGCTGTGTTTGGTTTTCGCCAAATGTGGCGAAATGTGCATTATGGCCAAACATCTCCACTTTGGTCTCGTCTGTCCAAAGGATGGTGTTCCAGAAGTCTTGTGATTTGTTCAGGTGCAACTTTGCACGCCTAAGCCGTGCTGCCATGTTCCTTTTAGAGAGAAGAGGCTTTCTCCTGGCAACCCTTCCAAACAAACCATACTTGCTCAGTCTTTGTCTAATTGTACTGTCATGAACTTGAACATTTCACATGCTAACTGAGGCCTGTAGAGTCTGAGATGTCACTCTTGGATTTTTTGCAATTTCTCTGAGCATTGCACGGTCTGACCTTGGGGTGCATTTGCTGGGATGTCCACTCCTGGGAAGACTGGCAACTGTCTTGAATGTTTTCCACTTGTGAATCATCTTCCTCACTGTAGAAAGATGGACTTTCAATTGTTTGGAGATGGCCTCATAACCCTTCCCAGATTGATGGGCAGCAACAATTGCTTCTCTAAGATCATTGCTGATGTCTTTACTCTTTGGCATTGTGTTAACACATACCTTAATGCTCAAGACCAGCCAACTCCTAAAACTTGGGCTTTTATAGAGGTAGTCACACTTGCTGATGATCAGTTGATCAAGGGCATTTGATTAGCAGCACCTTAGCCTCTTCATACCTATGGAAGCAGTAAGGGTGTACTTAGTTTTTCACACAGGGCTTCTCCATTTTGGCTTTCTTTTTGTAAAATAAAGGATGACCTGGTGTAATATGTCATGTGTTGTTATTCATCTGAGGTTGTATTTACCTACTTTTGAGAACTGCTAAGGACCAGTTGATTTTTATTACGTCCTGATACTTAAAACCATAGATCTCAAAGAGGGTGTACTTATTTTTTCACACGACTGTACACTGTGTGTGCCCAGCATAAAGTCATACAAATTTTGCCCAATTGTATGCACACCTTCAGCCAGAAATTCTACCTTGCACGCCTTCCCAGGCACACTTAACACACAAATCCCCCTGTAGTTTTTGCACCCACCCTTGATATTTTCCCCTTGTGCAGGGGAACTGTGATGGCCATCTTTTGCTCATCAGTCGCACTGTCTTCCCCCACAGCTTTACCACTTTTCAGCATTTTTCCTTCCTTTTTCTAGCATAACGTTGACAGAATGGGTTTTAGCTCCACTGTCTTACTTTTTTTTTCATTCCTTCCAGCATCCTTCACTTTCACTCCACATCATTACATCACATTTGTTTTTAATTCTGTTCCCTTCGCTGGAGGTTCCTGGATCAGCTCTTTTCACCCACTTCCCAGATGGCTTTTTATTTATTTCTGGAAGACACGATAGCTGCCTTCAGGAAACTAAAGGGCTGCCAGGTAGAAGCCAAGGTGGGACTGGGTACAGTTGTTCCCAAAGACAGGAGAAGAAATAAGGGCGTGAAGTAGCAAGGAAGTCCCTTCATAATGATAAGAGCCGCTCAACCGTGATCTGGATTGCTCCAAAGTCTCTAGCCCTTAAGGTTGCAGGGGAGTCTGCAACGTTCCTCCCATCCCTGTTTGTTCATAGCCAGAGTACAGGTTACACTGTGGCCTCAGGTGATATCAGTGCGGAAACACATCCTTTCTGTGAAACTCTCCTCCACCCCCAAAAATATTTTGTATCCATGTTTAGTGTGCATACCCCCTATGGAGAATCCGGTCCGAAGCATAACTTACCTAGGTCTGATAAAACTTGCAGTAAAGCCACTCTTGGAGGAAAAATGGAAGTTTGTTGGCCATTGATTAGAAGTGTTCGCTTGTTTGTGTTGTATGCCTCTTGCTAAATACACATTGTATTTAAGTGGCATTTGCTGCATTTCTAATCTAGTTTTGCTCTGAACACTGCAGGCCAGAGACTGTCCACTTCTGTTCCAACGTGGGTAACTCTTTCCAGCACCACTGGATCTGGGATCTCAGTGTTGCAGTGTTAAGATCAGGCTGCCTCCTGGGTCTCCTCTGGTGCCCACGAAATGCCACAGGTGGCTCTCAAGGCATCACGTTGTATGAAGAGACCTGTTCTGCTTCTCCCTGCAAGGCCTGGCGGGGCTCTGCTCCTCCTGGCATCCTCCACCTGGATGTGATGAGGATTCCCATGACCCCCATCTGCTGGGAACAATGGAGCTGCAGCCCGCCACAGCTGGAGTGCAGCAAGGGGAGGAAGGAGACCTAGAGCAATGCCGCTTCTGACTGGCTTCTCCAGATTTTAGAAACTGGTCCCTTCGTGCATAAGAAAAGAAGAGCTGCTTGTAAAACTGTTCCCAGCCGTAACCCATCATTTTCCCTCAGTGGTTTCCTCTCTCTGACCAGCTGGCTCTTCCTGGGCCGCTCATTCTGTGGGGCTTTGTGTGAAAGGTCAGTTCTTTCCACCCGTACCTAAAGGCACTTTGCGCCAAGCTGGGGCTGCCGAGGAAGCGGACACATGGCAGCCATACCCTTTGTAGCTTGGCCTGTGTTTGCCCCACGGCGGGCCATTCCAATCCCTGTAAACGTCTCCGGCTCTTTGCTGCTTTTGTTTGTAACATCTACTGAGTGCTAGTGATGAAATCCAGATGTGGAGGTTCTGGAGAAGCCAAACAAACCTGATTGCAGTATGGTAATGGCATCAGCGGAGTTGCCTTATTTAGCAGTCATATTCCGAGCCTCTCGCAGGACAGCTGTGCTTCCCTGGGTTTAGTTTGCCCTAGTGAGTGGGAATGGCTTTGAAGTTGGCG